>NW_028197186.1:230000-347121 GCF_050613455.1 Vespa mandarinia | reverse complement strand
ATCTGCTCTTTTTTTTCCAAGGTGAATGTAACGTCTTGAGTCGTGATGGTGTATATGTTCTGGGTATATTTCCGTATTACCCATGGCTTTCTAACTTAGTCGCCAAATCCTTCATATAACACCTTGTAACTATCGAAGTTACAAGATGACTCCGGTCTGGTCGACCAAAACGCACTTCCTTCCTCGTCGGTTAGGCACATTTTGTTCATCCAGTAAATACGCACACCTCTCCTTTGCTTAAAATCACGTTGTTCTGTCTTATCTTTCACACGGTTAGCATAATATTCTCTTGATGTTAAAAGCACTTTGAGTGATGCTTGCACCACTACATTGTCCCACGTGCCGTACGGATCGGCGTATTGTGTTCCCGAACGCACTTGCCGTCCATTGAAATTGATCCTGCTATTGTGGCACTCCGATATTCGGTGGCATTGGCCCCGCAATCCTGATACTGTTCTGCAGGGTCAGGTGTTATTCCCCATGATACCGGTGTTGAACGTGGCCTTGCATGCCTCAGCTGTTAAGCTCCATCAGGTATATTCGCCTTCCAATTTGAACAGCTGACACATGTGATGACATTCCGCAATAATAAATTGTTCTATCAATCTCCACTCGGCATTGGTGTACGTGCGTGTAGTCGTATTCTGCTAATTGTAGAAGCCGAATGTAGACTTCTGTAGCATTGGGTGCATGTGATGGGATATTACATTCTCCCGTGTCTAATAGTGAAATTGTTGTGATGTTGGTTGATCCTCCCCCACAGTCGTACCCCAACAAACAGTAACATTCAGAGATGATTCCTACGGTTGTTATTAAAATTCCGAGAAGCCCCATGGTTTCTGTAAAATAATCACCTTAACCTATTTCATTTTAGATATTCTTAACTTATTAGCATGCACTATCCTAGTATGGTTTCCTATTGATAGTTTAACATTATTTCCAGGGAGTATTTCTAAAATCTGATGAGGTCCTGTATATTGGTTGCCGAATTTGTTAGTAGGTTCCTTCAGTAAAAATACCTTATCCCCTTCCCTTAGCGTTAACGGTCTTGCTTTCTTGTCGTAATACCTTTTTGAAGTTTCCTTCGATCTCATCAAATTTTGTCGTGCTACCTCTTGTGTTCTATTTATTTTGTTTTATAAGATTCGCGTAATATTGTAAGTATGTCCTGTCCATTTCATCGTCCAAAGGTGGATCTGAGGCTGGAACCCTAGCTAATTTTCCGAAGACTAGTTCGTAGGGCGTGTATCGAGTTCCCTCGTGTACACTTGTATTATATGAAAAGATAGCCGTGTCTACCCATTCGTCCCAATCTTTTTCCTTATCCTGCAAATTGCTTCAGGTACTCGATTAGGACATGGTGAGACCTTTCCAATGATCCGTTTGACTGTGGGTAGAAAGCTGTAGTTTTGTACTGCTTTATCTTAAATTTACGTGCTATAGCTCGTAGTAGGGTACTTAAAAAGTTTGATCCTTGGTCTGTGAGTATTGCCCTAGGCGCTCCGAACTTACAAATTAAATTTGAGATTAAAGCATTGGCAATGTCTATTGATGTTGTGCTCGTAAGAGGGACGGCTAAAGAGAATTTTGTTAACTGATCCTGAATCGTCAAAATATATTTATTCCCTTTTTCAGTCTGGGCTAGAGGACCCACTACGTCGAGTGCTACTTTATCAAATGCAGACCCCGGTGTGTCCGTTAACACCATTGGTTGCTTATTTTTGACTCTAACTAGCTTTTTCAATTGGCAATCCAAACAATTTTGTATGAAGGTCTGAATCTGCCCTTTCATATTTTCCCAAAAGTATCTCGTTCTTATTCTGCTATAAGTTTTGGTCACTCCCTTGTTACCCCCTAAAGCAGATGAATGGTTTTCGCGTATTAGGTCCTCGCGCTCATTCTCCTTGGGTATTCTAATCAAATTTTTACAGAAGCAAATTGTGCAACCTTCCGCGTCGAATATTACTCCTAGCCTTTGCTGGATGTATTCCCATGGTATGTCATCTATTCTGTTCGAACTGGAGATGCTTACCGTACGCAAATCTAGTTCCCTTGTCACTGATAGGAGCGATTCCAGAGCATCATTCAGAATTTCTACATCCGTTATCACATTATTATTTTCCTTAATGCCTAATGATATTAGATTTTTAGATCCATATTTAGTGACCCTTGCCCGACCTAGAGTTAAATCCTTGTAATTTGGGAGTTTATTCATATCCTGAAGCTATTTAGCACCCTCATCGCAAGGGTTGCCCTTCTGAGTAATGAAGATAGCTAGATTATCCCTTCTCTGTTAATCTATCTCTAGTTTCTGTAAGATTCTGTGAAATTCTGAATGTGTATTCTTCCTGATTCTGCAATTCATATGGCCGCGATATTGGTTCGAATAAGGTATCGGAACTGGAATCTGAATCGCTATCAGCAATGATAGGAGAATTGTTTGAGCAAATTCCCTCCGTCTTGCCTGGCACCTTACTTATGTCTATCCGATCAAAGAGCTTCTCTAGTTCTCTTGTATCAGATCCGTGTGTGCCTGACCTGCGAGAATACAAGGACTCGTTTGAGGAGCTGTCGTCTCTATGTAGTGGCAAGACCTGCGCCGTTCCTGGTGGATTTCGCGAAAGAGCGTCGGCATTTGCATTGGCTGTGCCTGCCTTGTATATTATTCTGAAATCGTACTCGGCTAGTTTCAAACCCCATTTGGTCAAACGCGAAGTTGGATCTTTGTGAGATTTTAGCCACACCAGTGGACGATGATCAGTAACTAGCGTAAATTGCCTGCCATATAAGTATGGCCTAAAGTAGTGCACGGCGTAGACTATTGCTAAGAGTACGCGTTCGATGGTCGAGTAGTTCCTTTCAGCTATATTTAGTAGTCTTGAACAATAAGAGATAGGCAGGTTTTTCCCTATCGGTCCCTGACTAAGCACTTCACCTATAGCATAACCTGACGCATCCGTAGTAACGTTAAATTCCCTACTGAAGTCTGGGTATTGGAGCATAGGTTCCTTGCACAGCGTGTCTCGTAGTGTCACGAATGCCATTTCCTGTGGCTCACCCCACTTAAACGTCACTTCCTTCTTTAATAACTCTGTGAGAGGTCTTGACAGCTTAGAGAACCCGGGGATGAACCTCCTATAGTATCCCGCGAGTCCCAAGAATTGTCGAACGTTCTTAGCTTTCTTTGGTTGCTGGAATTCTTTTACGGCCCGTAGCTTCTTCGGATCCGGTTTCACACCGTCTTTGCCGATGATATGACCCAGATAAATAACTTCCTTTTTCAGAAATTCACATTTGTCAGGCTGCAGCTTCAAATTCGCCTTCCTTAGCCTACCTATAAGCTTGTTGAATTTTATCTCGTGCTCATGGAGCGACCTTACGTATAATACTATGTCGTCCAAGTAGACGAACATTTCTTCGCCTTGAAGACCCGTCAGGACAAGGTCCATGAGCCGTTGGAAGGTGGCTGGAGCATTCTTTAATCCGAACGGCATTCTCGCAAATTCGAAATGCCCGTGAGGTGTCGAGAAGGCGGTCTTGTGGCTATCATCTGGGTGCATTTCGATCTGGTGAAATCCGGACTTTAGGTCGAAGGTGGAGAAGTATTTCGCTGAACCCAGCTGATCGAGTATCTCTGTAATGTTAGGGAGGGGATACGCATCCCCGTCAGTCTTCTCATTAAGTCCTCTATAATCAATAACCATTCTCCACTTGGGATTTCCATTTGAGTCAGCCTTTTTGGGTACTACCCAGATAGGAGAATTGTAAGGAGAGAGAGATGGCCTTATTATATCACTCTCTAACAGTTCTTGTGTCTGTTTATTTATCTCTTCCTTATGTATGGGTGGGAACCTGTACTGTTTGGTATGTATCGGTATCTCATCGGTAGTAATAATTCTATGCGTCAGCATCTGCGTGCTCTCCAGCTGTTCTCCTGGGAGATGAAAGCAGTCTGCGCTGACAGATAAGAGGTCAATGACGCTCTTCCTTTCTTCGTTGTTCAGATGATCTAGACGTAACAGTGCTTCAACCTCCTTTGCCCTACTATTGTTCTCTCGCTTCCTCCGCCTATCTCGATCATGGCTCTCCTGACAATTCTTGATCGTTCCGACGCATACCGTTGTTTCCTCTTTTGATGTTCCTGGTGTATCTCGTATTTTGTCCTGATGTGCTTCGAATGCTTGTAATTCCAGCGTGGGAATCACGATATCCTGATCTTCATTAGTGGTGTTTATCACCCTGAGATAAGCCCGACCTTGGTGGTTTTTAACAATGGCTTCTCCCATGTATATTCCCTGTAAGGATTCTATCCGTGGAATGTAACCTTCATCGATTTCGGGATTCTTGACACGGCAATGAAACACCGCACTCGTCCTTGCCGATACGCGCATAAATTGTCTGTCTGTGAAAGGCACTTCTTTGTCCGCGATCCTCATACACTGTTGGGTTTAACTTACATCAGCACCAACTGTTTTCAGGAACTCACTTCCCAGAATACCGTCCTGCTCGATCGGGAAATTCGATCCCACCACGTAAAACCGTACCTTTTTCCCAAAGAGGTGGGCGGCCAATGAACCCCTCGTTCGAATATGATCGTCCGTAATACCACATACCTTTATTACATCGTTGTTGTCGATATCGGAATTCGATTCGACAGCACCTTCTTTGATAATGTTAACTTCTGCGCCAGTGTCAATCATGAATTTGACTTGTCTTCCATGATTCCCGATGTCCATAACTATGGTGGGTGCTTTTGCCGTTGGTTTATAATTTATTGTTGCGACTTGTTTGATTGAGTCGCCTGCGCATTGGATTGTCCGTGAGCGTTTCCCATGGCGGCCCCGCTCCTGTCTGATCTCGACGGGCCGCTTACAGGGTTTCCCTGGTTGCTGGACGTTGAGTGTCTTCTTTCCCTATTAATGGCCCTTGGCGGCGAACTCCGGCGGTCATTGCCTTGGCTATATTGTGGTCTATGTTCCGTCGATTTCCGGCGGCTTCTTGTCCTATCCTCCGGGCTCTGACGGCCCGAATTATACGCGTGGTGTTTATCCCCACTTCTATGTTCACTATCGTACTTAAGTTTCCGGCAATCCTTTAAAATGTGGCCAATTCTCTTACAATAGTAGCAGGTTCGCTGTTCACGTGGGCTAAATGGCCTATTGTTTAAAGCTACATTTATTACCTGGTTTTTTGACCGAGGAGAGGAAGACCTTGCGGTGATTTCCGAAAAGGTTGGTGGTCTCCCTTTGATTCGGCAGTCCTTTGCCATATGACCGCTTCCCTTACAGATTGTGCAAATAATCTTTCCGCTCGTGATCGCATGTATTTTAGGGGCCTCCCTTGATCCTTCCGTGCTGGTACGAGCTCGGTTTCTCTCTAGGGCCCTACTTATTCTTAGAAGGGCGTTGGCCGCCGTCGTTAAGTCGTGATATCTTTCATGCTTCATCCGTAACTCATATTCCTCCGGCAAGCCATTCTCTAGTGCGTCGAGTACCTCGCACTCAATTCGTCTCCGTTGATGATTTGACAATTCTCCCGATTCCTTAATTTCCGCGTCGATTATGGCTTGCTTTAATTCCTTTATGCGTTCGGTGTAATCTAAGATCTTTCCCTGGATTTCATGTAGACATTAGCTAATTGTCCCTTATAATGGCTTGCGGATTTGGCTGGTTGGAAGGCTGCTTTTAGCAAGCCTACCAGTTGTTCTATCGTTTGTAGCTCCTGGTCTTCTGTGACTGAATACGCATGCCCATCTAATTTGGCTCGAATTCTTCGAACTAGCATCGCTTCCACTTCCCCGGAAGGACGTTCAAGAAACAGGTCCATAGCCCTCTTGCATGCTCTCGAAAATTGGAGGACCGATATATTGTACCCATCAAAACGCGGGATTGTTTCGGTTATTTCCTTTAGCTTCAATTCTGACCCTGCCATTTGAACTGGCTTCGTTCGAATCGGTCTAGGTTCAGGTTTCTCTTCATCTGTTACACGATTTCTCCTAGGTAAGTCAATGTCGACAATAGATTCCAGATTACTCCTAGATGAATACGGGCTCACTTCACGGTGTATGGCCGTGACTATTGGCGTATTTCGCGTCTCATTTATTAACATAGATTCGTGCCGATGGTCCAATTCTTTTGCGCGAAGTTCATTTTCACGTCGTTGAAGATTTATTTCACGTTTATCTAGATCTATGTCACGTTTTTCTATTTCTAACTCTCGGTTAATCAATTTCGTTTTTCGATCAGTTATTTCGCGAAGATGTGTTTGGATATTTCTTTCCTGTTCTTCAATTTTCATTATTCTCGCTTCTAATTCAGATTCTAACTTTTGCATATCGCTTTCTCGTTCCCGCATTTTCTTTTCTAGTTTCTTGATTTTTTGTTCTGTGGCTTTATTTTCCTCCAGACAGAGTAATATCCTTGCTTCCCGTTCGTCTAACTCTCCCTCGTACGCTCTTAATTCCTCCTCCGTGAGGGAGGTCCTTGTAGGAGTACCTGGTTTTTTTGAAGCCGCCATTCTTAGAGTGTTGTTGCGAAAGGTTCCAGCGTTAAAATCGAATATGCCAAAGGAAGTAGGTAAATGAAATAGTTAAGTCCCCTGGGAGGCTTTACTATCCCACCGCTGCCACCAAAAATTTTCTTAATATTTATGTTACGTCCCAGACGGGAGAAAACACAAAAAGAAGAATTTTTAATTGTGAGCTGCTAATACGGTCAGGTCAAGGACTACCCTTCTACTCCAATCTTGCAGACTCCTCTCGTTTTGGCACAAGGACTCGGGATTGAGGGCAAGTGATTCCTGTTGCTCGAAGAATGGCTGCCGCATAGAAAATTATCCGCTCCTTTGATGTATATTAGTGCCACTATATTTTTACTGACTTACCACCGCAGCCAAGACTTTCCAACCAATGAATGATATCAGGGACGTTGCCGTATGTCCTGGACTGGAATTCACCCCCTCGGATAGATATTAATTCAAACGCCCGCAGATTCTTTAGATGAATGGATGGGAAGTTCGGTGGACAACGAGATGAATGAAAAGTATCAGCACAATTTAACAATAACGATTTAATATATATATATACCACTAAAAATACACTAAATATACAGTTCGGTAAAACACATGATTCAAACCATGAATTAGTTATTTGTGCGCGGAACTCGCGATACGCGTAATATTTATTTATTCCACTTTGTAACTAATTTGCAACTTTACCCTAAATAATCAGTAGAAAGGGAGAAAAATAGATTCTCTCGTTATGACCCTTATACTTGTTTAACCATACGTTCGCTCTTGAAAACGTAACTGCCTATGAATCATATGTCGTAATAATAAGACTACCCAGTAGATATGTCTATAATTCCTAAGTACAATGTTAAGTTGATTTATCTTAATGGATCTTAAGCGCGGAGCTAAAAGTTTTGCTGCTGATCGGATTGAGCGACGAATGAAGACTGACTGCCGCTCCGCTGCTCTCCCACTTGGTTGACTCCCCAATGATGTTGCTGCGCATGCGCGCCGCTCAGACTTGCCGCCAACACGCGAGGGCATTGCCCGTGAGAATGGAGTGGCGTGATGTAGTACAAGCATTCCTTCGTTGGAATTGCTGCCAGTCGACGCTTATCACCGGATGTGGTTCCGAGAATTCTTAGCCTCAGGAATGCGGTTATCATCGGATACATTTCACAGAATTCTCGGTTCCCAGGCGCGGTTATCACCGGATGTAGTTCCTGGAATACTTAGCCTCTGGAATGCGGTTATCACCGGATGTAATTCCACGAATCCTTAGGCTCTGGAATGCGATTATCACCCGACGTAATACCAAGAATCTTTAGCTCTGGAATGCGGTTATCACAGGATGTAGTCTAGCCAATCGTGATATGAATGTCTCGGCTTGTCGCTATATCTTTATTACTTATATTTTAAATATTACAACATTATTATTTTAATAATTATTATTTAATAATGTGTGCCATTATAAGTGTGCGATGATTTTAATAGTGTATAATTATTGTTATTTCTAATAATGATTCTCATCCTAATAATTATGTAATATAAAGTCCTTTACCGCTATTAATCTATTATTAATCTGTTTTTATGCGTGCGCGTATATATATATATATATATATATATATATATTGTTAATTTCTAGATTTAAGGTCTTATCTACGTACTTTATTCTGTTTGTTTAACAATTTTTATTTTGACATTTGTTCTTTCTTTTTACTTATTAAATGAACCTTACTTAACAATAGTGTTCCCATTTTAATAATAATAGTGAATTATATCTCTTGTTAAAATTCCTGAAGTGTGATTAATTATTATTATGGCGTTACCCACTGTAGATTAACCTACAGAAGTTTTCCGAGAGCAGAATTATCGTAGTTGGATTATCTAAAGTAGAACTATAGATAGTATGATTACCGACAGTGGGATTAGCATTTCCGTATCCTATATACTAATGTCTAGAGATGCTTGGGTACCACACGTCGTTATACGGCACCGTGACAGTAAATACGCGTTATAACATGAAATTTGTCGAAAAATGTAATCGACATATGCGAATTTCGGTATATGAGAAGATAAAATCGTGAAATCTTTCTAAATACTTGTGCCACAGATTGAAAAATGTTACCAATCGATTCAGAACATTGCATTTCATAAGATCAAACATCAATTTTATAGTGGAATCGAAGTTTTTAACATTGTTTCATTTCGTATATACGATTTTTCGCTCATATACGCGTATCGACGAAAAATGAAAAATTGAAATCTCGTCCGATTTCAATGATTTTACATTCTATCGACGCAGAATGAAGAATATAACAAGAATATAACGTTTTTACTATGTGTAAATACGCGTTATAACATGAAATTTGTCGAAAAATGTAATCGACGTATGCGAATTTCGGTATATGAGAAGATAAAATCGTGAAATCTTTCTAAATACTTGTGCCACAGATTGAAAAATGTTACCAATCGATTCAGAACATTGCATTTCATAAGATCAAACATCAATTTTATAGTGGAATCGAAGTTTTTAACATTGTTTCATTTCGTATATACGATTTTTCGCTCATATACGCGTATCGACGAAAAATGAAAAATTGAAATCTCGTCCGATTTCAATGATTTTACATTCTATCGACGCAGAATGAAGAATATAACAAGAATATAACGTTTTTACTATGTGTAAATACGCGTTATAACATGAAATTTGTCGAAAAATGTAATCGACATATGCGAATTTCGGTATATGAGAAGATAAAATCGTGAAATCTTTCTAAATACTTGTGCCACAGATTGAAAAATGTTACCAATCGATTCAGAACATTGCATTTCATAAGATCAAACATCAATTTTATAGTGGAATCGAAGTTTTTAACATTGTTTCATTTCGTATATACGATTTTTCGCTCATATACGCGTATCGACGAAAAATGAAAAATTGAAATCTCGTCCGATTTCAATGATTTTACATTCTATCGACGCAGAATGAAGAATATAACAAGAATATAACGTTTTTACTATGTGTAAATACGCGTTATAACATGAAATTTGTCGAAAAATGTAATCGACGTATGCGAATTTCGGTATATGAGAAGATAAAATCGTGAAATCTTTCTAAATACTTGTGCCACAGATTGAAAAATGTTACCAATCGATTCAGAACATTGCATTTCATAAGATCAAACATCAATTTTATAGTGGAATCGAAGTTTTTAACATTGTTTCATTTCGTATATACGATTTTTCGCTCATATACGCGTATCGACGAAAAATGAAAAATTGAAATCTCGTCCGATTTCAATGATTTTACATTCTATCGACGCAGAATGAAGAATATAACAAGAATATAACGTTTTTACTATGTGTAAATACGCGTTATAACATGAAATTTGTCGAAAAATGTAATCGACGTATGCGAATTTCGGTATATGAGAAGATAAAATCGTGAAATCTTTCTAAATACTTGTGCCACAGATTGAAAAATGTTACCAATCGATTCAGAACATTGCATTTCATAAGATCAAACATCAATTTTATAGTGGAATCGAAGTTTTTAACATTGTTTCATTTCGTATATACGATTTTTCGCTCATATACGCGTATCGACGAAAAATGAAAAATTGAAATCTCGTCCGATTTCAATGATTTTACATTCTATCGACGCAGAATGAAGAATATAACAAGAATATAACGTTTTTACTATGTGTAAATACGCGTTATAACATGAAATTTGTCGAAAAATGTAATCGACGTATGCGAATTTCGGTATATGAGAAGATAAAATCGTGAAATCTTTCTAAATACTTGTGCCACAGATTGAAAAATGTTACCAATCGATTCAGAACATTGCATTTCATAAGATCAAACATCAATTTTATAGTGGAATCGAAGTTTTTAACATTGTTTCATTTCGTATATACGATTTTTCGCTCATATACGCGTATCGACGAAAAATGAAAAATTGAAATCTCGTCCGATTTCAATGATTTTACATTCTATCGACGCAGAATGAAGAATATAACAAGAATATAACGTTTTTACTATGTGTAAATACGCGTTATAACATGAAATTTGTCGAAAAATGTAATCGACATATGCGAATTTCGGTATATGAGAAGATAAAATCGTGAAATCTTTCTAAATACTTGTGCCACAGATTGAAAAATGTTACCAATCGATTCAGAACATTGCATTTCATAAGATCAAACATCAATTTTATAGTGGAATCGAAGTTTTTAACATTGTTTCATTTCGTATATACGATTTTTCGCTCATATACGCGTATCGACGAAAAATGAAAAATTGAAATCTCGTCCGATTTCAATGATTTTACATTCTATCGACGCAGAATGAAGAATATAACAAGAATATAACGTTTTTACTATGTGTAAATACGCGTTATAACATGAAATTTGTCGAAAAATGTAATCGACGTATGCGAATTTCGGTATATGAGAAGATAAAATCGTAAAATCTTTCTAAATACTTGTGCCACAGATTGAAAAATGTTACCAATCGATTCAGAACATTGCATTTCATAAGATCAAACATCAATTTTATAGTGGAATCGAAGTTTTTAACATTGTTTCATTTCGTATATACGATTTTTCGCTCATATACGCGTATCGACGAAAAATGAAAAATTGAAATCTCGTCCGATTTCAATGATTTTACATTCTATCGACGCAGAATGAAGAATATAACAAGAATATAACGTTTTTACTATGTGTAAATACGCGTTATAACATGAAATTTGTCGAAAAATGTAATCGACGTATGCGAATTTCGGTATATGAGAAGATAAAATCGTGAAATCTTTCTAAATACTTGTGCCACAGATTGAAAAATGTTACCAATCGATTCAGAACATTGCATTTCATAAGATCAAACATCAATTTTATAGTGGAATCGAAGTTTTTAACATTGTTTCATTTCGTATATACGATTTTTCGCTCATATACGCGTATCGACGAAAAATGAAAAATTGAAATCTCGTCCGATTTCAATGATTTTACATTCTATCGACGCAGAATGAAGAATATAACAAGAATATAACGTTTTTACTATGTGTAAATACGCGTTATAACATGAAATTTGTCGAAAAATGTAATCGACGTATGCGAATTTCGGTATATGAGAAGATAAAATCGTGAAATCTTTCTAAATACTTGTGCCACAGATTGAAAAATGTTACCAATCGATTCAGAACATTGCATTTCATAAGATCAAACATCAATTTTATAGTGGAATCGAAGTTTTTAACATTGTTTCATTTCGTATATACGATTTTTCGCTCATATACGCGTATCGACGAAAAATGAAAAATTGAAATCTCGTCCGATTTCAATGATTTTACATTCTATCGACGCAGAATGAAGAATATAACAAGAATATAACGTTTTTACTATGTGTAAATACGCGTTATAACATGAAATTTGTCGAAAAATGTAATCGACGTATGCGAATTTCGGTATATGAGAAGATAAAATCGTGAAATCTTTCTAAATACTTGTGCCACAGATTGAAAAATGTTACCAATCGATTCAGAACATTGCATTTCATAAGATCAAACATCAATTTTATAGTGGAATCGAAGTTTTTAACATTGTTTCATTTCGTATATACGATTTTTCGCTCATATACGCGTATCGACGAAAAATGAAAAATTGAAATCTCGTCCGATTTCAATGATTTTACATTCTATCGACGCAGAATGAAGAATATAACAAGAATATAACGTTTTTACTATGTGTAAATACGCGTTATAACATGAAATTTGTCGAAAAATGTAATCGACGTATGCGAATTTCGGTATATGAGAAGATAAAATCGTGAAATCTTTCTAAATACTTGTGCCACAGATTGAAAAATGTTACCAATCGATTCAGAACATTGCATTTCATAAGATCAAACATCAATTTTATAGTGGAATCGAAGTTTTTAACATTGTTTCATTTCGTATATACGATTTTTCGCTCATATACGCGTATCGACGAAAAATGAAAAATTGAAATCTCGTCCGATTTCAATGATTTTACATTCTATCGACGCAGAATGAAGAATATAACAAGAATATAACGTTTTTACTATGTGTAAATACGCGTTATAACATGAAATTTGTCGAAAAATGTAATCGACGTATGCGAATTTCGGTATATGAGAAGATAAAATCGTGAAATCTTTCTAAATACTTGTGCCACAGATTGAAAAATGTTACCAATCGATTCAGAACATTGCATTTCATAAGATCAAACATCAATTTTATAGTGGAATCGAAGTTTTTAACATTGTTTCATTTCGTATATACGATTTTTCGCTCATATACGCGTATCGACGAAAAATGAAAAATTGAAATCTCGTCCGATTTCAATGATTTTACATTCTATCGACGCAGAATGAAGAATATAACAAGAATATAACGTTTTTACTATGTGTAAATACGCGTTATAACATGAAATTTGTCGAAAAATGTAATCGACGTATGCGAATTTCGGTATATGAGAAGATAAAATCGTGAAATCTTTCTAAATACTTGTGCCACAGATTGAAAAATGTTACCAATCGATTCAGAACATTGCATTTCATAAGATCAAACATCAATTTTATAGTGGAATCGAAGTTTTTAACATTGTTTCATTTCGTATATACGATTTTTCGCTCATATACGCGTATCGACGAAAAATGAAAAATTGAAATCTCGTCCGATTTCAATGATTTTACATTCTATCGACGCAGAATGAAGAATATAACAAGAATATAACGTTTTTACTATGTGTAAATACGCGTTATAACATGAAATTTGTCGAAAAATGTAATCGACGTATGCGAATTTCGGTATATGAGAAGATAAAATCGTGAAATCTTTCTAAATACTTGTGCCACAGATTGAAAAATGTTACCAATCGATTCAGAACATTGCATTTCATAAGATCAAACATCAATTTTATAGTGGAATCGAAGTTTTTAACATTGTTTCATTTCGTATATACGATTTTTCGCTCATATACGCGTATCGACGAAAAATGAAAAATTGAAATCTCGTCCGATTTCAATGATTTTACATTCTATCGACGCAGAATGAAGAATATAACAAGAATATAACGTTTTTACTATGTGTAAATACGCGTTATAACATGAAATTTGTCGAAAAATGTAATCGACGTATGCGAATTTCGGTATATGAGAAGATAAAATCGTGAAATCTTTCTAAATACTTGTGCCACAGATTGAAAAATGTTACCAATCGATTCAGAACATTGCATTTCATAAGATCAAACATCAATTTTATAGTGGAATCGAAGTTTTTAACATTGTTTCATTTCGTATATACGATTTTTCGCTCATATACGCGTATCGACGAAAAATGAAAAATTGAAATCTCGTCCGATTTCAATGATTTTACATTCTATCGACGCAGAATGAAGAATATAACAAGAATATAACGTTTTTACTATGTGTAAATACGCGTTATAACATGAAATTTGTCGAAAAATGTAATCGACGTATGCGAATTTCGGTATATGAGAAGATAAAATCGTGAAATCTTTCTAAATACTTGTGCCACAGATTGAAAAATGTTACCAATCGATTCAGAACATTGCATTTCATAAGATCAAACATCAATTTTATAGTGGAATCGAAGTTTTTAACATTGTTTCATTTCGTATATACGATTTTTCGCTCATATACGCGTATCGACGAAAAATGAAAAATTGAAATCTCGTCCGATTTCAATGATTTTACATTCTATCGACGCAGAATGAAGAATATAACAAGAATATAACGTTTTTACTATGTGTAAATACGCGTTATAACATGAAATTTGTCGAAAAATGTAATCGACGTATGCGAATTTCGGTATATGAGAAGATAAAATCGTGAAATCTTTCTAAATACTTGTGCCACAGATTGAAAAATGTTACCAATCGATTCAGAACATTGCATTTCATAAGATCAAACATCAATTTTATAGTGGAATCGAAGTTTTTAACATTGTTTCATTTCGTATATACGATTTTTCGCTCATATACGCGTATCGACGAAAAATGAAAAATTGAAATCTCGTCCGATTTCAATGATTTTACATTCTATCGACGCAGAATGAAGAATATAACAAGAATATAACGTTTTTACTATGTGTAAATACGCGTTATAACATGAAATTTGTCGAAAAATGTAATCGACGTATGCGAATTTCGGTATATGAGAAGATAAAATCGTGAAATCTTTCTAAATACTTGTGCCACAGATTGAAAAATGTTACCAATCGATTCAGAACATTGCATTTCATAAGATCAAACATCAATTTTATAGTGGAATCGAAGTTTTTAACATTGTTTCATATCGTATATACGATTTTTCGCTCATATACGCGTATCGACGAAAAATGAAAAATTGAAATCTCGTCCGATTTCAATGATTTTACATTCTATCGACGCAGAATGAAGAATATAACAAGAATATAACGTTTTTACTATGTGTAAATACGCGTTATAACATGAAATTTGTCGAAAAATGTAATCGACGTATGCGAATTTCGGTATATGAGAAGATAAAATCGTGAAATCTTTCTAAATACTTGTGCCACAGATTGAAAAATGTTACCAATCGATTCAGAACATTGCATTTCATAAGATCAAACATCAATTTTATAGTGGAATCGAAGTTTTTAACATTGTTTCATTTCGTATATACGATTTTTCGCTCATATACGCGTATCGACGAAAACGAAAAATTGAAATCTCGTCCGATTTCAATGATTTTACATTCTATCGACGCAGAATGAAGAATATAACAAGAATATAACGTTTTTACTATGTGTAAATACGCGTTATAACATGAAATTTGTCGAAAAATGTAATCGACGTATGCGAATTTCGGTATATGAGAAGATAAAATCGTGAAATCTTTCTAAATACTTGTGCCACAGATTGAAAAATGTTACCAATCGATTCAGAACATTGCATTTCATAAGATCAAACATCAATTTTATAGTGGAATCGAAGTTTTTAACATTGTTTCATATCGTATATACGATTTTTCGCTCATATACGCGTATCGACGAAAAATGAAAAATTGAAATCTCGTCCGATTTCAATGATTTTACATTCTATCGACGCAGAATGAAGAATATAACAAGAATATAACGTTTTTACTATGTGTAAATACGCGTTATAACATGAAATTTGTCGAAAAATGTAATCGACATATGCGAATTTCGGTATATGAGAAGATAAAATCGTGAAATCTTTCTAACTACTTGTGTTACAGATTGAAAAATGTTACCAATCGATTCAGAACATTGCATTTCATAAGATCAAACATCAATTTTATAGTGGAATCGAAGTTTTTAACATTGTTTCATTTCGTATATACGATTTTTCGCTCATATACGCGTATCGACGAAAAATGAAAAATTGAAATCTCGTCCGATTTCAATGATTTTACATTCTATCGACGCAGAATGAAGAATATAACAAGAATATAACGTTTTTACTATGTGTAAATACGCGTTATAACATGAAATTTGTCGAAAAATGTAATCGACGTATGCGAATTTCGGTATATGAGAAGATAAAATCGTGAAATCTTTCTAAATACTTGTGCCACAGATTGAAAAATGTTACCAATCGATTCAGAACATTGCATTTCATAAGATCAAACATCAATTTTATAGTGGAATCGAAGTTTTTAACATTGTTTCATATCGTATATACGATTTTTCGCTCATATACGCGTATCGACGAAAAATGAAAAATTGAAATCTCGTCCGATTTCATTGATTTTACATTCTATCGACGCAGAATGAAGAATATAACAAGAATATAACGTTTTTACTATGTGTAAATACGCGTTATAACATGAAATTTGTCGAAAAATGTAATCGACGTATGCGAATTTCGGTATATGAGAAGATAAAATCGTGAAATCTTTCTAAATACTTGTGCCACAGATTGAAAAATGTTACCAATCGATTCAGAACATTGCATTTCATAAGATCAAACATCAATTTTATATTGGAATCGAAGTTTTTAACATTGTTTCATTTCGTATATACGATTTTTCGCTCATATACGCGTATCGACGAAAAATGAAAAATTGAAATCTCGTCCGATTTCATTGATTTTACATTCTATCGACGCAGAATGAAGAATATAACAAGAATATAACGTTTTTACTATGTGTAAATACGCGTTATAACATGAAATTTGTCGAAAAATGTAATCGACGTATGCGAATTTCGGTATATGAGAAGATAAAATCGTGAAATCTTTCTAAATACTTGTGCTACAGATTGAAAAATGTTACCAATCGATTCAGAACATTGCATTTCATAAGATCAAACATCAATTTTATAGTGGAATCGAAGTTTTTAACATTGTTTCATTTCGTATATACGATTTTTCGCTCATATACGCGTATCGACGAAAAATGAAAAATTGAAATCTCGTCCGATTTCAATGATTTTACATTCTATCGACGCAGAATGAAGAATATAACAAGAATATAACGTTTTTACTATGTGTAAATACGCGTTATAACATGAAATTTGTCGAAAAATGTAATCGACGTATGCGAATTTCGGTATATGAGAAGATAAAATCGTGAAATCTTTCTAAATACTTGTGCTACAGATTGAAAAATGTTACCAATCGATTCAGAACATTGCATTTCATAAGATCAAACATCAATTTTATAGTGGAATCGAAGTTTTTAACATTGTTTCATTTCGTATATACGATTTTTCGCTCATATACGCGTATCGTCGAAAAACGAAAAATTGAAATCTCGTCCGATTTCAATGATTTTACATTCTATCGACGCAGAATGAAGAATATAACAAGAATATAACGTTTTTACTATGTGTAAATACGCGTTATAACATGAAATTTGTCGAAAAATGTAATCGACGTATGCGAATTTCGGTATATGAGAAGATAAAATCGTGAAATCTTTCTAAATACTTGTGCCACAGATTGAAAAATGTTACCAATCGATTCAGAACATTGCATTTCATAAGATCAAACATCAATTTTATAGTGGAATCGAAGTTTTTAACATTGTTTCATTTCGTATATACGATTTTTCGCTCATATACGCGTATCGACGAAAAATGAAAAATTGAAATCTCGTCCGATTTCAATGATTTTACATTCTATCGACGCAGAATGAAGAATATAACAAGAATATAACGTTTTTACTATGTGTAAATACGCGTTATAACATGAAATTTGTCGAAAAATGTAATCGACGTATGCGAATTTCGGTATATGAGAAGATAAAATCGTGAAATCTTTCTAAATACTTGTGCCACAGATTGAAAAATGTTACCAATCGATTCAGAACATTGCATTTCATAAGATCAAACATCAATTTTATAGTGGAATCGAAGTTTTTAACATTGTTTCATTTCGTATATACGATTTTTCGCTCATATACGCGTATCGACGAAAAATGAAAAATTGAAATCTCGTCCGATTTCAATGATTTTACATTCTATCGACGCAGAATGAAGAATATAACAAGAATATAACGTTTTTACTATGTGTAAATACGCGTTATAACATGAAATTTGTCGAAAAATGTAATCGACGTATGCGAATTTCGGTATATGAGAAGATAAAATCGTGAAATCTTTCTAAATACTTGTGCCACAGATTGAAAAATGTTACCAATCGATTCAGAACATTGCATTTCATAAGATCAAACATCAATTTTATAGTGGAATCGAAGTTTTTAACATTGTTTCATTTCGTATATACGATTTTTCGCTCATATACGCGTATCGACGAAAAATGAAAAATTGAAATCTCGTCCGATTTCAATGATTTTACATTCTATCGACGCAGAATGAAGAATATAACAAGAATATAACGTTTTTACTATGTGTAAATACGCGTTATAACATGAAATTTGTCGAAAAATGTAATCGACGTATGCGAATTTCGGTATATGAGAAGATAAAATCGTGAAATCTTTCTAAATACTTGTGCCACAGATTGAAAAATGTTACCAATCGATTCAGAACATTGCATTTCATAAGATCAAACATCAATTTTATAGTGGAATCGAAGTTTTTAACATTGTTTCATTTCGTATATACGATTTTTCGCTCATATACGCGTATCGACGAAAAATGAAAAATTGAAATCTCGTCCGATTTCAATGATTTTACATTCTATCGACGCAGAATGAAGAATATAACAAGAATATAACGTTTTTACTATGTGTAAATACGCGTTATAACATGAAATTTGTCGAAAAATGTAATCGACGTATGCGAATTTCGGTATATGAGAAGATAAAATCGTGAAATCTTTCTAAATACTTGTGCCACAGATTGAAAAATGTTACCAATCGATTCAGAACATTGCATTTCATAAGATCAAACATCAATTTTATAGTGGAATCGAAGTTTTTAACATTGTTTCATTTCGTATATACGATTTTTCGCTCATATACGCGTATCGACGAAAAATGAAAAATTGAAATCTCGTCCGATTTCAATGATTTTACATTCTATCGACGCAGAATGAAGAATATAACAAGAATATAACGTTTTTACTATGTGTAAATACGCGTTATAACATGAAATTTGTCGAAAAATGTAATCGACGTATGCGAATTTCGGTATATGAGAAGATAAAATCGTGAAATCTTTCTAAATACTTGTGCCACAGATTGAAAAATGTTACCAATCGATTCAGAACATTGCATTTCATAAGATCAAACATCAATTTTATAGTGGAATCGAAGTTTTTAACATTGTTTCATTTCGTATATACGATTTTTCGCTCATATACGCGTATCGACGAAAAATGAAAAATTGAAATCTCGTCCGATTTCAATGATTTTACATTCTATCGACGCAGAATGAAGAATATAACAAGAATATAACGTTTTTACTATGTGTAAATACGCGTTATAACATGAAATTTGTCGAAAAATGTAATCGACATATGCGAATTTCGGTATATGAGAAGATAAAATCGTGAAATCTTTCTAAATACTTGTGCCACAGATTGAAAAATGTTACCAATCGATTCAGAACATTGCATTTCATAAGATCAAACATCAATTTTATAGTGGAATCGAAGTTTTTAACATTGTTTCATTTCGTATATACGATTTTTCGCTCATATACGCGTATCGACGAAAAATGAAAAATTGAAATCTCGTCCGATTTCAATGATTTTACATTCTATCGACGCAGAATGAAGAATATAACAAGAATATAACGTTTTTACTATGTGTAAATACGCGTTATAACATGAAATTTGTCGAAAAATGTAATCGACATATGCGAATTTCGGTATATGAGAAGATAAAATCGTGAAATCTTTCTAAATACTTGTGCCACAGATTGAAAAATGTTACCAATCGATTCAGAACATTGCATTTCATAAGATCAAACATCAATTTTATAGTGGAATCGAAGTTTTTAACATTGTTTCATTTCGTATATACGATTTTTCGCTCATATACGCGTATCGACGAAAAATGAAAAATTGAAATCTCGTCCGATTTCAATGATTTTACATTCTATCGACGCAGAATGAAGAATATAACAAGAATATAACGTTTTTACTATGTGTAAATACGCGTTATAACATGAAATTTGTCGAAAAATGTAATCGACATATGCGAATTTCGGTATATGAGAAGATAAAATCGTGAAATCTTTCTAAATACTTGTGCCACAGATTGAAAAATGTTACCAATCGATTCAGAACATTGCATTTCATAAGATCAAACATCAATTTTATAGTGGAATCGAAGTTTTTAACATTGTTTCATTTCGTATATACGATTTTTCGCTCATATACGCGTATCGACGAAAAATGAAAAATTGAAATCTCGTCCGATTTCAATGATTTTACATTCTATCGACGCAGAATGAAGAATATAACAAGAATATAACGTTTTTACTATGTGTAAATACGCGTTATAACATGAAATTTGTCGAAAAATGTAATCGACGTATGCGAATTTCGGTATATGAGAAGATAAAATCGTGAAATCTTTCTAAATACTTGTGCCACAGATTGAAAAATGTTACCAATCGATTCAGAACATTGCATTTCATAAGATCAAACATCAATTTTATAGTGGAATCGAAGTTTTTAACATTGTTTCATTTCGTATATACGATTTTTCGCTCATATACGCGTATCGACGAAAAATGAAAAATTGAAATCTCGTCCGATTTCAATGATTTTACATTCTATCGACGCAGAATGAAGAATATAACAAGAATATAACGTTTTTACTATGTGTAAATACGCGTTATAACATGAAAATTGTCGAAAAATGTAATCGACGTATGCGAATTTCGGTATATGAGAAGATAAAATCGTGAAATCTTTCTAAATACTTGTGCCACAGATTGAAAAATGTTACCAATCGATTCAGAACATTGCATTTCATAAGATCAAACATCAATTTTATATTGGAATCGAAGTTTATAATATTGTTTCAGATCGTATATACAATTTTTGTTCATATACGCGTATCGCTGCAAAACGAAAAATTGAAATCTCTTCCGATTTCATTGATTTTACATTCTATCGACGCAGAATGAAGAATATAAAAAGAATATAAAGTTTTTACTATGCGTAAATCCGCGTTATAACATGAAAATTGTCGTAAAATGTAATCGACACATAAGAATTTCGCTATGTGAGTAGATAAAATCATGAAAACTTTTTGAATGCTTGTTCTTCCCATTGAAGAATATTACCAGTTGACTCAGAACATTGCATTTCATCAGATCAAACAACAATATTATATTGGAATCGCAGTTTTTAACATTGTTTCATATCGTATATGCTATTTTTCGCTCATAGACGCGTATCGTCGAAATCCGAAAAATTGAAATCTCGTCCAATTGTATTGATTTTACATTCTATCGACGCAGAATGGAGATTATAACGAGAATATGACGTTTTTACTATGTGTAAATTCGCGTTATAACATGAAAATTGTCGAAAAATGTAATCGACAAATGCGAATGTCGCTATGTGAGAAGATATAATCGTGAAATCTTTCTGAATACTTGTGCTACCCATTGAAAAATGTTACCAATCGATTCAGAACATTGCATTTCATAAGATCAAACAACTATATTATATTGGAATCGCAGTTTTTAACATTGTTTCATATAGTATATGCGATTTTTCGCTCGTATACGCGTATCGTCGAAAACCGAAAAATTGAAATCTCGTCCAATTTCATTGATTTTACATTCTATCGACGCAGAATGAAGAATGCAACAAGAATATGACGTTTTTATTATGTGTAAATTCGCGTTATAATATGGAAATTGTCGAAAATGTAATCGACACATGCGAATTTTTCTATGTGAAAAGATAAAATCGTGAAATTTTTCTGAATACTTGTGCTACCCATTGAAAAATGTTACCAATCGATTCAGAACATTACATTTCATAAGATCAAACAACTATATTAAATTGGAATCGCAGTTTTTAACATTGTTTCATATCGTATATGCGATTTTTCGCTCGTATACGCGTATCGTCGAAAACCGAAAAATTGAAATCTCGTCCAATTTCATTGATTTTACATTCTATCGACGCAGAATGCAGAATATAACAAGAATATAACGTTTTTACTATGTGTAAATTCGCGTTATAACATGAAAATTGTCGAAAAATGTAATCGACACATGCGAATTTCGCTATGTGAGAAGATAAAATCGTGAAATCTTTCTGAATACTTGTGCTACCCATTCAAAAATGTTACCAATCGATTCAGAACATTGCATTTCATAAGATCAAACAACTATATTATATTGGAATCGCAGTTTTTAACATTGTTTCATATCGTATATGCGATTTTTCGCTCGTATACGCGTATCGTCGAAAACCGAAAAATTGAAATCTCGTCCAATTTCATTGATTTTACATTCTATCGACGCAGAATGAAGAATATAACAAGAATATAACGTTTTTACTATGTGTAAATTCGCGTTATAACATGAAAATTGTCGAAAAATGTAATCGACACATGCGAATTTCGCTATGTGAGAAGATAAAATCGTGAAATCTTTCTGAATACTTGTGCTACCCATTGAAAAATGTTACCAATCGATTCAGAACATTACATTTCATAAGATCAAACAACTATATTATATTGGAATCGCAGTTTTTAACATTGTTTCATATCGTATATGCGATTTTTCGCTCGTATACGCGTATCGTCGAAAACCGAAAAATTGAAATCTCGTCCAATTTCATTGATTTTACATTCTATCGACGCAGGAAGAAGAATATAACAAGAATATAACGTTTTTACTAAGTGTAAATTCGCGTTATAACATGAAAATTGTCGAAAAATGTAATCGACACATGCGAATTTCGCTATGTGAGAAGATAAAATCGTGAAATCTTTTTGAATACTTGTGCTACCCATTGAAAAATGTTACCAATCGATTCAGAACATTGCATTTCATCAGATCAAACAACTATATTAAATTGGAATCGCAGTTTTTAACATTGTTTCATATCGTATATGCGATTTTTCGCTCGTATACGCGTATCGTCGAAAACCGAAAAATTGAAATCTCGTCCAATTTCATTGATTTTACATTCTATCGACGCAGAATGAAGAATATAACAAGAATATAACGTTTTTACTATGTGTAAATTCGCGTTATAACATGAAAATTGTCGAAAAATGTAATCGACACATGCGAATTTCGCTATGTGAGAAGATAAAATCGTGAAATCTTTCTGAATACTTGTGCTACCCATTCAAAAATGTTACCAATCGATTCAGAACATTGCATTTCATAAGATCAAACAACTATATTATATTGGAATCGCAGTTTTTAACATTGTTTCATATCGTATATGCGATTTTTCGCTCGTATACGCGTATCGTCGAAAACCGAAAAATCGAAATCTCGTCCAATTTCGTTGATTTTACATTCTATCGACGCAGAATGAAGAATATAACAAGAATATAACGTTTTTACTATGTGTAAATTCGCGTTATAACATGAAAATTGTCGAAAAATGTAATCGACACATGCGAATTTCGCTATGTGAGAAGATAAAATCGTGAAATCTTTCTGAATACTTGTGCTACCCATTGAAAAATGTTACCAATCGATTCAGAACATTGCATTTCATCAGATCAAACAACTATATTAAATTGGAATCGCAGTTTTTAACATTGTTTCATATCGTATATGCGATTTTTCGCTCGTATACGCGTATCGTCGAAAACCGAAAAATTGAAATCTCGTCCAATTTCATTGATTTTACATTCTATCGACGCAGGAAGAAGAATATAACAAGAATATAACGTTTTTACTATGTGTAAATTCGCGTTATAACATGAAAATTGTCGAAAAATGTAATCGACACATAAGAATTTCGCTATGTGAGAAGATAAAATCGTGAAATCTTTCTGAATACTTGTGCTACCCATTCAAAAATGTTACCAATCGATTCAGAACATTGCATTTCATAAGATCAAACAACTATATTATATTGGAATCGCAGTTTTTAACATTGTTTCATATCGTATATGCGATTTTTCGCTCGTATACGCGTATAGTCGAAAACCGAAAAATTGAAATCTCGTCCAATTTCCTTGATTTTACATTCTATCGACGCAGAATGGAGAATATAACGAGAATATGACGTTTTTACTATGTGTAAATTCGCGTTATAACATGAAAATTGTCGAAAAATGTAATCGACACATGCGAATTTCGCTATGTGAGAGGATATAATCGTGAAATCTTTCTGAATACTTGTGCTACCCATTGAAAAATGTTACCAATCGATTCAGAACATTGCATTTCATAAGATCAAACAACTATATTATATTGGAATCGCAGTTTTTAACATTGTTTCATATAGTATATGCGAATTTTCGCTCGTATACGCGTATCGTCGAAAATCGAAAAATTGAAATCTCATCCAATTTCATTGATTTTATATTCTATCGAAGCATAATGAAGGATGTAACAAGAATGTGTCGTTTTTTCTATGTGTAAATTCGCGTTATAACATGAAAATTGTCGAAAAATGTAATCGACACATGCGAATTTCGCTATGTGAGAGGATATAATCGTGAAATCTTTCTGAATACTCGTGCTACCCATTGAAAAATGTTACCAATCGATTCAGAACATTGCATATCATCAGAACGAAGAGTTATATTAAATTGATATCGCAGTTTTTAACATTGTTTCATATCGTATATGCGATTTTTCGCTCGTATACGCGTATCGTCGAAAACCGAAAAATTGAAATCACGTCCAATTTCATTGATTTTACTTTCAATCGACGCAGAATGAAGAATATAACATGAATATAACGTTTTTATTAAGTGTAAATTCTCGTTATGACATTAAAATTATCGAGAAATGTAATCGACACATAAGAATTTTGCTATGTGAGAGGTTAAAATCGTGAAATCTTTGTGAATACTTGTGCTACCCATTGAAAAATGTTACCAATATATTCAGAACATTACATTTCATAAGATCAGACAACTATATTAAATTGGAATCGCAGTTTTTAACATTGTTTCATATCTTATATGCGATTTTTCGCTCGTATATGCGTATCGTCGAAAACCGAAAAATTGAAATCTCGTCCAATTTCATTGATTTTACATTCTATCGACGCATGATGAAGAATATAACAAGAATATAACGTTTTTACTATGTGTAAATTCGCGTTATAACATGAAAATTGTCGAAAAATGTAATCGACACATACGAATTTCGCTATTTTAGAAGATAAAATCGAGAAATCTTATTGAATACTTGTGCTAAGCATTCAAAAATGTTACCAATCGATTCAGAACATTACATTTCATAAGATCAAACAACAATATTAAATTGGAATCGCAGTTTTTAACATTGTTACTTATCGTATATGCTATTTTTCGCTCGTATATGCGTAATGTCGAAAACCGAAAAATTGAAATATCATCCAATTTCATTGATTTAATTCTACCAATAGATTCAGAACATTGCATTTCATAAGATCAAACAACTATATTATATTGGAATCGCAGTTTTTAACATTGTTTCAAATAGTATATGCGATTTTTCGCTCGTATACGTGTATCGTCGAAAACCGAAAAATTGTAATCTCGTCCAATTTCCTTGATTTTACATTCTATCGACGCAGGAAGAAGAATATAACAAGAATATAACGTTTTTACTAAGTGTAAATTCGCGTTATAACATGAAAATTGTCGAAAAATGTAATCGACACATAAGAATTTCGCTATGTGAGAAGATAAAATCGTGAAATCTTTTTGAATACTTGTGCTACCCATTCAAAAATGTTACCAATCGATTCAGAACATTGCATTTCATCAGATCAAACAAATATATTATATTGGAATCGCAGTTTTTAACATTGTTTCATATCGTATATGCGATTTTTCGCTCGTATACGCGTATCGTCGAAAACCGAAAAATTGAAATCTCGTCCAATTTCATTGATTTTACATTCTATCGACGCAGGAAGAAGAATATAACAAGAATATAACGTTTTTACTAAGTGTAAATTCGCGTTATAACATGAAAATTGTCGAAAAATGTAATCGACACATGAGAATTTCGCTATGTGAGAAGATAAAATCGTGAAATCTTTCTGAATACTTGTGCTACCCATTGAAAAATTTCACCAATCGATTCAGAACATTGCATTTCATAAGATCAAACAACTATATTATATTGGAATCGCAGTTTTTAACATTGTTTCATATCGTATATGCGATTTTTCGCTCGTATACGCGTATCGTCGAAAACCGAAAAATTGAAATCTCGTCCAATTTCATTGATTTTACATTCTATCGACGCAGAATGAAGAATGTAACAAGAATATAACGTTTTTACTATGTGTAAATTCGCGTTATAACATGAAAATTGTCGAAAAATGTAATCGACACATGCGAATTTCGCTATGTGAGAAGTTAAAATCGTGAAATCTTTCTGAATACTTGTGCTACCCATTCAAAAATGTTACCAATCGATTCAGAACATTGCATTTCATAAGATCAAACAACTATATTAAATTGGAATCGCAGTTTTTAACATTGTTTCATATCGTATATGCGATTTTTCGCTCGTATACGCGTATCGTCGAAAACCGAAAAATTGAAATCTCGTCCAATTTCATTGATTTTACATTCTATCGACGCAGGAAGAAGAATATAACAAGAATATAACGTTTTTACTAAGTGTAAATTCGCGTTATAACATGAAAATTGTCGAAAAATGTAATCGACACATGCGAATTTCGCTATGTGAGAAGATAAAATCGTGAAATCTTTCTGAATACTTGTGCTACCCATTGAAAAATGTTACCAATCGATTCAGAACATTACATTTCATAAGATCAAACAACTATATTAAATTGGAATCGCAGTTTTTAACATTGTTTCATATCGTATATGCGATTTTTCGCTCGTATACGCGTATCGTCGAAAACCGAAAAATTGAAATCTCGTCCAATTTCATTGATTTTACATTCTATCGACGCAGAATGATGAATATAACAAGAATATAACGTTTTTACTATGTGTAAATTCGCGTTATAACATGAAAATTGTCGAAAAATGTAATCGACACATGAGAATTTCGCTATGTGAGAAGATAAAATCGTGAAATCTTTCTGAATACTTGTGCTACCCATTCAAAAATGTTACCAATCGATTCAGAACATTGCATTTCATAAGATCAAACAACTATATTATATTGGAATCGCAGTTTTTAACATTGTTTCATATCGTATATGCGATTTTTCGCTCGTATACGCGTATCGTCGAAAACCGAAAAATTGAAATCTCGTCCAATTTCATTGATTTTACATTCTATCGACGCAGGAAGAAGAATATAACAAGAATATAACGTTTTTACTATGTGTAAATTCGCGTTATAACATGAAAATTGTCGAAAAATGTAATCGACACATGAGAATTTCGCTATGTGAGAAGATATAATCGTCAAATCTTTCTGAATACTTGTGCTACCCATTGATAAATGATACCAATTGATTCAGAACATTGCATTTCTTCAAAACAAACAATTATATTATATTGGAATCGCAGTATTTAACATTATTTCATATCATATATGCGATTTTTCGCTCGTATATGCGTATCGTCGAAAACCGAAAAATTGAAATATCATCCAATTTCATTGATTTAATTCTACCAATAGATTCAGAACATTGCATTTCATAAGATCAAACAACTATATTATATTGGAATCGCAGTTTTTAACATTGTTTCAAATAGTATATGCGATTTTTCGCTCGTATACGTGTATCGTCGAAAACCGAAAAATTGTAATCTCGTCCAATTTCCTTGATTTTACATTCTATCGACGCAGGAAGAAGAATATAACATGTATATAACGTTTTTACTAAGTGTAAATTCGCGTCTTAACATGAAAATTGTCGTAAAATGTAATCGACACATGAGAATTTCGCTATGTGAGAAGATAAAATCGTGAAATCTTTCTGAATACTTGTGCTACCCATTCAAAAATGTTACCAATCGATTCAGAACATTGCATTTCATCAGATCAAACAAATATATTATATTGGAATCGCAGTTTTTAACATTGTTTCATATCGTATATGCGATTTTTCGCTCGTATACGCGTATCGTCGAAAACCGAAAAATTGAAATCTCGTCCAATTTCATTGATTTTACATTCTATCGACGCAGGAAGAAGAATATAACATGAATATAACGTTTTTACTAAGTGTAAATTCGCGTTATAACATGAAAATTGTCGAAAAATGTAATCGACACATAAGAATTTCGCTATGTGAGAAGATAAAATCGTGAAATCTTTCTGAATACTTGTGCTACCCATTGAAAAATGTTACCAATCGATTCAGAACATTACATTTCATAAGATCAAACAACTATATTAAATTGGAATCGCAGTTTTTAACATTGTTTCATATCGTATATGCGATTTTTCGCTCGTATACGCGTATCGTCGAAAACCGAAAAATTGAAATCTCATCCAATTTCATTGATTTTACATTCTATCGACGCAGAATGAAGAATGTAACAAGAATATGACGTTTTTACTATGTGTAAATTCGCGTTATAACATGAAAATTGTCGAAAAATGTAATCGACACATGCGAATTTCGCTATGTGAGAAGATAAAATCGTGAAATCTTTCTGAATACTTGTGCTACCCATTCAAAAATGTTACCAATCGATTCAGAACATTGCATTTCATCAGATCAAACAACTATATTATATTGGAATCGCAGTTTTTAACATTGTTTCATATCGTATATGCGATTTTTCGCTCGTATACGCGTATCGTCGAAAACCGAAAAATTGAAATCTCGTCCAATTTCATTGATTTTACATTCTATCGACGCAGGAAGAAGAATATAACAAGAATATAACGTTTTTACTAAGTGTAAATTCGCGTTATAACATGAAAATTGTCGAAAAATGTAATCGACACATAAGAATTTCGCTATGTGAGAAGATAAAATCGTGAAATCTTTTTGAATACTTGTGCTACCCATTGAAAAATGTTACCAATCGATTCAGAACATTGCATTTCATCAGAACAAACAACTATATTAAATTGGAATCGCAGTTTTTAACATTGTTTCATATCGTATATGCGATTTTTCGCTCGTATACGCGTATCGTCGAAAACCGAAAAATTGAAATCTCTTCCAATTTCATTGATTTTACATTCTATCGACGCAGAATGGAGAATGTAACAAGAATATAACGTTTTTACTATGTGTAAATTCGCGTTATAACATGAAAATTGTCGAAAAATGTAATCGACACATGCGAATTTCGCTATGTGAGAGGATATAATCGTGAAATCTTTCTGAATACTTGTGCTACCCATTGAAAAATGTTACCAATAGATTCAGAACATTGCATTTCATAAGATCAAACAACTATTTTAAATTGGAATCGCAGTTTTTATCATTGTTTCACATCGTATATGCAATTTTTCACTCGAATATGCGTAATGTCGAAAACCGAAAAATTGAAATCTCGTCCAATTGTATTGATTTTACATTCTATCGACGCAGGATGAAGAATATAAGAAGTATATAATGTTTTAACTAAGTGTAAATTCGCGTAAGTGTAAATTTCATATTATGAAAATTGTCGTAAAATGTAATCGACACGTGAGAATTTCGCTATGTGAGAAGTTAAAATCGTGAAATCTTTCTGAATACTTGTGCTACCCATTCAAAAATGTTACCAATAGATTCAGAACATTGCATTTCATAAGATCAAACAACTATATTATATTGGAATCGCAGTTTTTAACATTGTTTCATATCGTATATGCGATTTTTCGCTCGTATACGCGTATCGTCGAAAACCGAAAAATTGAAATCTCGTCCAATTTCATTGATTTTACATTCTATCGACGCAGGAAGAAGAATATAACAAGAATATAACGTTTTTACTAAGTGTAAATTCGCGTTATAACATGAAAATTGTCGAAAAATGTAATCGACACATGAGAATTTCGCTATGTGAGAAGATAAAATCGTGAAATCTTTCTGAATACTTGTGCTACCCATTCAAAAATGTTACCAATCGATTCAGAACATTGCATTTCATCAGATCAAACAACTATATTATATTGGAATCGCAGTTTTTAACATTGTTTCATATCGTATATGCGATTTTTCGCTCGTATACGCGTATCGTCGAAAACCGAAAAATTGAAATCTCGTCCAATTTCATTGATTTTACATTCTATCGACGCAGGAAGAAGAATATAACAAGAATATAACGTTTTTACTAAGTGTAAATTCGCGTTATAACATGAAAATTGTCGAAAAATGTAATCGACACATAAGAATTTCGCTATGTGAGAAGATAAAATCGTGAAATCTTTCTGAATACTTGTGCTACCCATTGAAAAATGTTACCAATCGATTCAGAACATTGCATTTCATAAGATCAAACAACTATATTAAATTGGAATCGCAGTTTTTAACATTGTTTCATATCGTATATGCGATTTTTCGCTCGTATACGCGTATCGTCGAAAACCGAAAAATTGAAATCTCGTCCAATTTCATTGATTTTACATTCTATCGACGCAGGAAGAAGAATATAACAAGAATATAACGTTTTTACTAAGTGTAAATTCGCGTTATAACATGGAAATTGTCGAAAAATGTAATCGACACATGAGAATTTCGCTATGTGAGAAGATAAAATCGTGAAATCTTTCTGAATACTTGTGCTACCCATTCAAAAATGTTACCAATCGATTCAGAACATTACATTTCATAAGATCAAACAACTATATTAAATTGGAATCGCAGTTTTTAACATTGTTTCATATCGTATATGCGATTTTTCGCTCGTATACGCGTATCGTCGAAAACCGAAAAATTGAAATCTCTTCCAATTTCATTGATTTTACATTCTATCGACGCAGGAGGAAGTATATAACATGAATATAACGTTTTTACTAAGTGTAAATTCACGTTATAACATGAAAATTGTCGTAAAATTTAATCGATATATGTGAATTCCGCTATGAGAGAAGATAAAATCGTGAAATCTTTTTGAATACTTGTGCTACCCATCCAGAAATGTTACCAATCGATTCAGAACGTTGCATTTAATCAGATCAAACGAATATATTAAATTGGAATCGCAGTTTTTAACATTGTTTCATATCGTATGTGCGATTTTCGCTCGTATACGCGTATCCTCGAAAACCGAAAAATTGATATCTCATCCAATTTCATTGATTTTACATTCTAACGATGAAGAATAAAGAATGAAACAAGAATGTGAGGTTTTTACTATGCGTAAATTCGCGCTATAACATGAAAATTGTCGAAAAATGTAATCGTCTCATGACCATTTCGCTATGTGAGAAGATGAAATCTTGAAATACTTCTGAATTCTTGGCCTACACATTGAAAAATGTTACCAATTGATTCAAAACATTGCATTTCATAAGATCAAGCAACTATATTAAATTGGAGTCGCAGTTTTTAACATTGTTTCATATCGTATATGCGATTTTACGCTCGTATACGCGTATCCTCGAAAACCGGAAAATTGATATCTCGTCCAATTGCATTGATTTTACATTCTATCGACGCAGGGAGAAGAATATACCATTATTATAACGTTTTTACTTAGTTTAAATTCGCGTTATAACATGAAAATTGTCGAAAAATGTAATCGACACATAAGAATTTCGCTATGTGAGAAGATAAAATCGTGAAATCTTTTTGAATACTTGTGCTACCCATTGAAAAATGTTACCAATCGATTCAGAACATTGCATTTCATCAGAACAAACAACTATATTAAATTGGAATCGCAGTTTTTAACATTGTTTCATATCGTATATGCGATTTTTCGCTCGTATATGCGTATCGTCGAAAACCGAAAAATTGAAATATCATCCAATTTCATTGATTTTACATTCTATCGACGCAGAATGAAGAATGTAACAAGAATATGACGTTTTTACTATGTGTAAATTCGCGTTATAACATGAAAATTGTCGAAAAATGTAATCGACACATGAGAATTTCGCTATGTGAGAAGATAAAATCGTGAAATCTTTCTGAATACTTGTGCTACCCATTCAAAAATGTTACCAATAGATTCAGAACATTGCATTTCATAAGATCAAACAACTATATTATATTGGAATCGCAGTTTTTAACATTGTTTCATATAGTATATGCGATTTTTCGCTCGTATACGTGTATCGTCGAAAACCGAAAAATTGTAATCTCGTCCAATTTCCTTGATTTTACATTCTATCGACGCAGGAAGAAGAATATAACAAGAATATAACGTTTTTACTAAGTGTAAATTCGCGTTATAACATGGAAATTGTCGAAAAATGTAATCGACACATGAGAATTTCGCTATGTGAGAAGATAAAATCGGGAAATCTTTTTGAATACATGTGCTACCCATTCAAAAATGTTACCAATCGATTCAGAACATTGCATTTCATCAGATCAAACAAATATATTATATTGGAATCGCAGTTTTTAACATTGTTTCATATCGTATATGCTATTTTTCGCTCGTATACGCGTATCGTCGAAAACCGAAAAATTGAAATCTCATCCAATTTCATTGATTTTACATTCTATCGACGCAGAATGAAGAATGTAACAAGAATATGACGTTTTTACTGTTTGTAAATTCACGTTATAACATGAAAATTGTCGAAAAATGTAATCGACACATAAGAATTTCGCTTTGTGAAAAGATGAAATCGTGAAATCTTTCTGATTACATGTGCTACCAATTAAAAAATGTTACCAATAGAATCAAAACATTGTAATCCATAAGATCTAACAACTATATTATGTTGGAATCGCAGTTTTTAACATTGTTTCATATATTATATGCGATTATTCGCCCGAATAGGGCGTATCTACGAAATTCGAAAAATTGAAATCTCGTCCAATTTCATTGATTCTACATACTATCGACGCAGGAGGAAGAATATAACAAGAATATAACGTTTTTACTAAGTGTGAATTCGAGTTATAACATGGAAATTGTCGAGAAATGTAATCGACACATGAGAATTTCGCTATGTGAGAAGTTACAACCGGGAAATCTTTTTGAATACTTGTGCCACCCATTGAAAAATGTTACCAATCGATTCAGAACATTGCATTTCATCAGAACAAACAATTATATTAAATTGGAATCGCAGTTTTTAACATTATTTCATCTCGTATATGCGATTCTTCGCTCGTTTATGCGTGTCGTCGAAAACCGAAAAATTGAAATATCATCCAATTTCATTGATTGTACATTCTGTCGACGCAGAATGAAGAATGTAACAAGAATATGACGTTTTCACTATGTGAAAATTCGCGTTATAACATGAAAATTGTCGAAAAATGTAATCGACACATAATAATTTCGCTTTGTGAGAAGTTAAAATCGTGAAATCTTTCTGAATTCTTGTGCTACCCATTCAAAAATGTTACCAATAGATTCAGAAGATTGCATATCATAAGATTAAACAACTATATTATATTAGAATCGCAGTTTTTAACATTGATTCACATCGTATATGCGATTTTTCGCTCGAATACGCTTATCGTCGAAAACCGAATAGTTGAAATCTCGTCCAATTTCGTTGATTTTACATTCTATCGACGCAGGAAGAAGAATATAACATGAATATGACTTTCTTACTAAGTGTAAATTCGCGTCTTAACATGAAAATTCTCGTAAATTGTAATTGACACATAAGAATTTCACTGTGTGATAAGATGAAATCGTGAAATCTTTTTGAATACTTGTGCTACACATTGGAAAATGTATCCATTTGATTCAGAACATTGCTTTTCATAAGATCAAACAACTCTTTAAATTGGAATCGCAGTTTTTGACATTGTTTCACATCGTATATGCGATATTTCGCTCGAATACGCGTATCGTCGAAAACCGAAAAATTGAAATATCATCCAACTTCATAGATTTTACATTCTATCGACGCAGGAAGAAGAATACAACATGTAAATAACGTTTTTACTAAGTGTAAATTCGCGTTATAACATGGAAATTGTCGAAAAATGTAATCGACACATGAGAATTTCGCTATGTGAGAATATAAAATAGTTATATCTTTTTGAATACTTGTGCTACCGATTGAAAAATGTTACCAATCGATACAGAACATTACATCTTATAAGATCAAACAACTATAATATATTGGAATCGCAGATTTTAACACTGTTTCACGTCGTGTATGCGATTTTTCGCTCGTATACGCGTATCGTCGAAAACCGAAAAATTGAAATCTCGTCCAATTGTATTGATATTACATTCCATCGACGCAGGAGGAAGAATATAACATGATTAGAACGTTTTTACTAAATGTAAATTCGAGTTATAACATGAAAATTGTCGTAAAATGTAATCGACACATGAGAATTTCGCTATGTGAGAAGATAAAATCGTGAAATATTTCTGAATACTTGTGCTACCTATTGAAAAATGCTACCAATCGATTCAGAACATTACATTTCATAAGATCAAACAACTATATTATATTAAAATCGAAGTTTTTAACATTGTTTCATATCATATATCCGATTTTTCGCTCATCTACTCGTATCGAAGAAAAATGAAAAATTGAAATCTCGTGCGATTTCAATGATTTTACATTCTATCGTCGCAGAATGAAGAATATAACAAGAATATAACGTTTTTACTGTGTGTAAATACGCGTTAAAATATGTATTTTATCGAAAAATGTAATCGACGTATGCGAATTTCGGTATATGAGAAGATAAAATCGTGAAATCTTTCTAATTACTTATGCCACAGAATGAAAAATGTTACCAATCGATTCAGAACATTGCATTTTATAAGATCAAACATCAATTTTATAGTGGAATCGAAGTTTTTAACATTGTTTCATTTCGTATATACGATTTTTCGCTCATATACGCGTATCGACGAAAAATGAAAAATTTAAATCTCGTCCGATTTCAATGATTTTATATTCTATCGACGCAGAATGAAGGATATAACAAGAATATAACGTTTTTACTAAGTGTAAATTCGCGTTATAACGTGGAAATTGTCGAAAAATATAAGCGACTCTTAAGAATTACGGTATATGGGAAGATAAAATCATAAAATCTTTCTAAATACTTGTGCCACAGATAGAAAAATGTTCCCAATCAATTCAGAACATTACATTTCATAAGATCAATTATCAATTTTATAGTGGAATCGAAGTTTTTAACATTATATCATTTTGTATATACGATTTTTCGCTCATCTACTCGTAATGACGAAAAATGAAAAATTGAAATCTCGTGCGATTTCAATGATTTTATATTCTATCGACGCAGGATGAAGAATATAACAAGAATATAACGTTTTTACTATGTGTAAATACGCGTTATAATATGAATTTTATCGAAAAATATAATCAACGTATGCGAATTTCGGTATATGAGAAGATAAAATCGTGAAATCTTTCTAATTACTTGTGCCACAGTTTGAAAAATGTTACCAATCGATTCAGAACATTGCATTTCATAAGAACAACATTTATTTTATAGTGGAATCGAAGTTTGTAACATTGTTTCATTTCGTACATACGATTTTTCGCACATATACGCGTATCGACGGAAAATGAAAAATTGTAATCTCGTACTATTTCAATGATTTTTCATTCTATCGACGCAGAATGAAGAATGTAACAAGAATATTACGTTTTTACTATGTGTAAATACGCGTTATAACATGAAATTCGTCGGAAAATATAATGTACTTATGCGAATTTCGGTATATGAGAAGATAAAACCGTTTAATCTTTCTAAATACTTATGCCATAGATTGAAAAATGTTACCAATCGATTCAGAACATTGCATTTCATAAGATCAAACTTCAATTTTATAGTGGAATCGAAGTTTTTAACATTGTTTCATTTCGTATATACGATTTCTCGCTCATATACGCGTATCGACGAAAAATGAAAAATTTAAATCACGTCCGATTTCAATGTTTTTATATTCTATCGACGCAGAATGAAGAATATACAAGAATATAACGTTTTTACTATGTGTAAATACACGTTATAACATGAAATCCGTCGAAAAATGTAATCGACATATGCGTATTTCGGTATATGAGAAGATAAAATCGTGAAATCTTTCTAAATACTTGTGCCACAGATTGAAAAATGTTACCAATCGATTCAGAACATTGCATTTCATAAGATCAAACATCAATTTTATAGTGGAATCGAAGTTTTTAACATTGTTTCATTTCGTATATACGATTTTTCGCTCATATACGCGTATCGACGAAAAATGAAAAATTGAAATCTCGTCCGATTTCAATGATTTTATATTCTATCGACGCAGAATGAAGAATATAACAAGAATATAACGTTTTTACTATGTGTAAATACGCGTTATAACATGAAATTTGTCGAAAAATGTAATCGACATATGCGAATTTCGGTATATGAGAGGAAAAAATCGTGGAAATCTTTCTAAATAATTATGCCACAGATTGAAAAATGTTACCAATCGATTCAGACCATTGCATTTCATAAGGTCAAACATCAACTTTATAGTGGAATCGAAGTTTTTAACATTGTTTCATTTCGTATATACGATTTCTCGCTCATATACGCGTATCGACGATAAATGAAAAATTGAAATCTCGTCCGATTTCAATGATTTTACATTCCATCGACGCAGAATAAAGAATATAACAAGAATATAACGTTTTTACTATGTGTAAATACGCGTTATAACATGAAATTTGTCGAAAAATGTAATCGACATATGCGTATTTCGGTATATAAGAAGATAAAATCGTGAAATCTTTCAAAATATTTGTGCCACAGATTGAAAAATGTAGCCAATCGATTCAGAACATTGCATTTCATAAGATCGAACATCAATTTCATAGAGGAATCGAAGTTTTTAACATTGTTTCATTTCGTATATACGATTTTTCGCTCATATACGCGTATCGACGAAAAATGAAATATTGAAATCCCGTCCGATTTCAATGATTTTATATTCCCTCGACGCAGAATTAAGAATATAACAAGAATATAACGCTATTACTATGTGAAAATACGCGTTATAACATGAACTTTGTTGAAAAATGTAATCGACATATGCGAATTTCGGTATATGAGAGGATAAAATCATAAAATCTTTCTAAATACTTGTGCCACAGAGTGAAAAATGTAACCAATCGATTGAGAACATTGCATTTCATAAGATCAAACATCAATTTTAGCGTGGAATCGAAGTTTTCAACATTGTTTCATTTCGTATATACGATTTTCCGCTCATCTACTCGTATCGACGAAAAATGAAAAATTGATATCTCGTGCGATTACAATGATTTTACATTCTATCGACGCAGAATGAAGAATATAACAAGAATATAACGTTTTTACTAAGCGTAAATTTGCGTTATAACGTGGAAATTGTCGAAAAATGTAATCGACGCATAAGAATTTCGGTATATTGGAAGATAAAATCGTAAAATCTTTCTAAATACTTGTGCCACAGATTGAAAAATGTTACCAATCGATTCAGAACATTGCATCTCATAAGATCAAACTTCAATTTTATGGTGGAATCGAAGTTTTTAACATTGTTTCATTTCCTATATACGATTTCTCGCTCATATACGCGTATCGACGAAAAATGAAAAATTGAAATCTCGCCCGATTTCAATGATTTTACATTCTATAGACGCAAAATACAGAATATAACAAGAATATAACGTTTTTACTATGTGAAAAAACGCGTTATAACTTGAAATCCGTCGAAAAATGTAATCGAAATATGCGAATTTCGGTATATGAGAAGATAAAATCGTGAAATCTTTCTAAATACTTGTGCCACAGATTGAAAAATGTTACCAATCGATTCAGAACATTGCATTTCATAAGATCGAACATCAATTTTATAGTGGAATCGAAGTTTTTAACATTGTTTCATTACGTATATACGATTTTTCGCTCATATACGCGTATCGACGAAATATGAAAAATTGAAATCTCGTCCGATTTCAATGATTTTTCATTCTATCGACGCAGAATGAAGAATATAACAAGAATATAACGTTTTTACCATCTGTAAATTCGCGTTATAACATGAAATTTGTCGAAAAATGTAATCGATATTTGCGAATTTCGGTATATGAGAAGATTAAACCGTAAAATCTTTCTAAATACTTGTAAAACAGATGAAAAGATGTTACCAATCGATTCAGAACATTGCATTTCATAAGATCGAACATCAAAATTATAGTGGAATCGAAGTTTTTAACATTGTTTCATTTCGTATATACGATTTTGCGCTCATATACGTGTATCGACGAAAAATGAAAAATTGGAATCTCGCCCGATTTCAATGATTTTATATTCTATCGACGTAGAATGAAGAATATAACAACAATATAACGTTTTTACTATGTGTTAATAGGCGTTATAACATGAAATTTGTTGAAAAATGTAATCGACATATGCGAATTTCGGTATATGAGAGGATAAAATCGTGAAATCTTTCTAAATACTTGTGCCACAGATTGAAAAATGTTACCAATCGATTCAGAACATTGCATTTCATAAGATCAAACATCAATTTTATAGTGGAATCGAAGTTTTTAACATTGTTTCATTTCGTATATACGATTTTTTGCTCATATACGCGTATCGACGAATAATGAAAAAATGAAATCTCGTCCTATTTCAATGATTTTACACTCTATCGACGCAGAATGAAGAATATAACAAGAATATAACGTTTTTACTATGTGTAAATACGCGTTATAACATGAAATTTGTCGAAAAATGTAATCGACGTATGCGAATTTCGGTATGTGAGAAGATAAAATCGTGAAATCTTTCTAAATACCTGTGCCACGGATTGAAAAATGTAACTAATCGATTCAGAACATTGCATTTCATAAGATCAAGCATCAATTTTATAGTGAAATCGAAGTTTTTAACATTGTTTCATTTCGTATATACGATTTTTTGCTCATATACGCGTATCGACGAAAAATGAAAAATTTAAATCTCGTCCGATTTGTATGATTTTATATTCTATCGATGCAGAAGGAAGAATATAACAAGAATATAACATTTTTACAATGTGTAAACACGCGTTATAACATGAAATTTGTCGAAAAGTTTAATCGACATATGCGAATTTCGGTATATGGGAAGATAAAATCATGAAATCTTTCTAAATACTTGTGCCACAGATTGAAAAATGTTATCAATCGATTCAGAACATTGCATTTCATAAGATCAAACATCAATTTTATAGTGGAATCGAAGTTTTTAACATTGTTTCATTTCGTATATATGATTTTTCGCTCATATACGCGTATCGACGAAAAATGAAAAATTGAAATCTTGTACGTTTTCAATGATTTTATATTCTGTCGCCGCAGAATGAAGAATATAACAAGAATATAACGTTTTTACTATGTGTAAATACGCGTTATAACATGAAATTTGTCAAAAAATTTAATCGACGTATGCGAATTTCGGTATATGAGAAGATAAAATCGTGAAATCTTTCTAAATACTTGTGCAACAGATTGCTAAATGTTACCAATCGATTCAGAACAATGCATTTCATAAGATCAAAGATCAATTGTTACGTCCCAGACGAGAGAAAACACAAAAAAAAGATTTTTTTATTGTGAGCTGCTAATACGGTCAGGTCTAGGACTACCCTTCTACTCCATCCTTGCAGACTCCTCTCGTTTTGGTACAAGGACTCGGTATTGAGAGCAAGTGAATCCTGTTGCTCGATGTATGGCTGCCGCATAGAAAACCATTCGCTCCTTTGATGTATATTAGTGCCACTATATTTTTACTGACTTACCACCGCAGCCAAGACATTCCAACCAATGAATGATATCAGGGACGTAGCCGTATGTCCTGGACTGGAATTCACCCCCTTGGATAGATATTAATTCAAACGCCCGCAGATTCTTTAGATGAATGGATGGGAAGTTCGGTGGACAACGAGATGAATGAAAAGTATCAGCACAATTTAACAATAACGATTTAATATATATATATACCACTAAAAATACACTAAATATACAGTTCGGTAAAACATTTGATTCAAACCATGAATTAGTTATTTGTGCGCGGAACTCGCGATACGCGTAATATTTATTTATTCTACTTTGTAACTAATTTGCAACTTTACCCGAAATAACCAGTAGGAAGGGAGAAAAATAGATTCTCTCGTTATGACCCTTATTCTTGTTTAACCATACGTTCGCTCTTGAAAACGTAACTGCCTATGAATCGTATGTCGTAATAATAAGATTACCCAGTAGATATGTCTATAATTCCTAAGTACAATGTTAAGTTGATTTATCTTAATGGATCTTAAGCGCGGAGCTAAAACTTTTGCTGCTGATCGGATTGAGCGACGAATGAAGACTGACTGCCGCTCCGCTGCTCTTCCACTTGGTTGACTCCCCAATGATGTTGCTGCGCATGCGCGCCGCTCAGACTTGCCGCCAACACGCGAGGGCGTTGCCCGTGGGAATGGAGTGGCGTGATGTAGTACAAGCATTCCTTCGTTGGAATTGCTGCCAGTCGACGCTTATCACCGGATGTGGTTCCGAGAATTCTTAGCCTCAGGAATGCGGTTATCATCGGATACATTTCACAGAATTCTCGGTTCCCAGGCGCGGTTATCACCGGATGTAGTTCCTGGAATACTTAGCCTCTGGAATGCGGTTATCACCGGATGTAATTCCACGAATCCTTAGGCTCTGGAATGCGATTATCACCCGACGTAATACCAAGAATCTTTAGCTCTGGAATGCGGTTATCACAGGATGTAGTCTAGCCAATCGTGATATGAATGTCTCGGCTTGTCGCTATATCTTTATTACTTATATTTTAAATATTACAACATTATTATTTTAATAATTATTATTTAATAATGTGTGCCATTATAAGTGTGCGATGATTTTAATAGTGTATAATTATTGTTATTTCTAATAATGATTCTCATCCTAATAATTATGTAATATAAAGTCCTTTACCGCTATTAATCTATTATTAATCTGTTTTTATGCGTGCGCGTATATATATATATATATATATATATATATATATTGTTAATTTCTAGATTTAAGGTCTTATCTACGTACTTTATTCTGTTTGTTTAACAATTTTTATTTTGACATTTGTTCTTTCTTTTTACTTATTAAATGAACCTTACTTAACAATAGTGTTCCCATTTTAATAATAATAGTGAATTATATCTCTTGTTAAAATTCCTGAAGTGTGATTAATTATTATTATGGCGTTACCCACTGTAGATTAACCTACAGAAGTTTTCCGAGAGCAGAATTATCGTAGTTGGATTATCTAAAGTAGAACTATAGATAGTATGATTACCGACAGTGGGATTAGCATTTCCGTATCCTATATACTAATGTCTAGAGATGCTTGGGTACCACACGTCGTTATACGGCGACGTGACACCTCCCCCCTTAATTGAGTCGTTAGGAAATTTCTATTCCTGACGACTTGTTTTTACGAGCTGCTAGGATGCTTTCGAGAATCGGATATTTTGAATTTCCTCTGGTTGCGGGTGACGGAGTAGCATCATCTTTTGTGTCGTCCACCGTTACTTCGATGGTATCACTATTTCCTTCACCCTTTGTTGTCTTCCTTTTGTCTTGTTTATCTGATCATCCCAGATGAAGAAGTAGATGCGTTAACAAACTCCAGATGGCTCCTAACAGATGTAAGTTCCATCCATAGACAGTATGGAGCACGTATCCTCTGATAATGGCGTCGACACATAATTTTACGCCTTTAACTAGGATAAATAATCCGATCATTCCAGCACTTGCTGATCCAAATGCTAAAAAGCCTTGCCACAGCTTCGAGATTACGCTATCCGTAATTTTGTTGATGTCTGCTTCTACCAATAGGTTATACATCGAAACAGTGTTAGGTGGGATGCGGTGTCCTGTCGCTCCTCTGGCAATTGTATTTAAAAGTCCTGGTCTCTCTGCGGGGAACATGATGTGGTCCCGTAAGTTGTCCAAGTCTTGATGCGTATATATTCCGCTCGTCATTAAGTTCTTGGTATTAATATATTTCCATGCTAGCTTTGTTAATGGTTGGAGTGTTTGAGGAGGGAGTACCTCCACAGGTTTCGGTGTCAGTCTGTACCAATTCCCCTCCAAGTAGTACATGGATGGTAGTAGTACGTTGCATTCCTTTATGGTGCCTGTCTTTACCAGTATTCTCGATTTTGGTGTCAGGTAAAGACTGTTATTCTGGTGCGTGACAGGTAGTTCATGGTAACATTCTTCTGATTGCCTAATGCTGACTGGGACGGGTGTACATTTTACTATGTGAATGACTTCCCCTACAGTTACGGCCATGTACCCAGCTGCCTTCATGATTGTATAAGCGAACTCATCTGGGCGGAGGGTTGCTAATGCCAAAGCGTTTTTAAGGACCAGTTTTTCTAGTTCGCACTTTTGCCTAATTACATCGCTGTACAGGACTGTCATTTGCGTTCTTATGTGTTTTTCGAGGTAGACAAATTTGGAGTTAACATAAGCGAACAGATCGAGATTTTCGACTGATAATTTTGCTTTTGACGCAAAGGTCCTTCCTTTCTGCGTCTCTAGAATGAATAATTTTGGATGCTCGCTCAGTAGTAAAGTATATCCGCACAAATGATGATCTGCTCTTTTTTCCAAGGTGAATGTAACGTCTTGAGTCGTGATGGTGTATATGTCTGGGTATATTTCCGTATTACCCATGGCTTTCAACTTAGTCGCAAATCCTTCATATAACACCTTGTAACTATCGAAGTTACAAGATGACTCCGGTCTGGTCGACCAAAACGCACTTCCTTCCTCGTCGGTTAGGCACATTCCATCCGTAAATACGCACACCTCTCCTTTGCTTAAAATCACGTTGTTCTGTCTTATCTTTACAGTAGCATAATATTCCTTGATGTTAATTTTGAGTGATGCTTGCACCACTACATTGTCCCACGTGCCGTACGGATCGGCGTATTGTGTTCCCGAACACTTGCCGTCCATTGAAATTGATCCTGCTATTGTGGCACTCCGATATTCGGTGGCATTGGCCCGCAATCCTGATACCTGCAGGGTCGGTGTTATTCCCATGATACCGGTGTTGAACGTGGCCTTGCATGCCTCAGCTGTTAAGTCCATCAGGTATATTCGCCTTCCAATTTGAACAGCTGACACATGTGATGACATTCCGCAATAATAAATTGTTCTATCAATCTCCACTCGGCATTGGTGTACGTGCGTGTAGTCGTATTCTGCTAATTGTAGAAGCCGAATGTAGACTACTGTAGCATTGGGTGCATGTGATGGGATATTACATTCTCCCGTGTCTAATAGTGAAATTGTTGTGATGTTGGTTGATCCTCCCCCACAGTCGTACCCCAACAAACAGTAACATTCAGAGATGATTCCTACGGTTGTTATTAAAATTCCGAGAAGCCCCATGGTTTCTGTAAAATAATCACCTTAACCTATTTCATTTTAGATATTCTTAACTTATTAGCATGCACTATCCTAGTATGGTTTCCTATTGATAGTTTAACATTATTTCCAGGGAGTATTTCTAAAATCTGATGAGGTCCTGTATATTGGTTGCCGAATTTGTTAGTAGGTTCCTTCAGTAAAAATACCTTATCCCCTTCCCTTAGCGTTAACGGTCTTGCTTTCTTGTCGTAATACCTTTTTGAAGTTTCCTTCGATCTCATCAAATTTTGTCGTGCTACCTCTTGTGTTCTATTTATTTTGTTTATAAGATTCGCGTAATATTGTAAGTATGTCCTGTCCATTTCATCGTCCAAAGGTGGATCTGAGGCTGGAACCCTAGCTAATTTTCCGAAGACTAGTTCGTAGGGCGTGTATCGAGTTCCCTCGTGTACACTTGTATTATATGAAAAGATAGCCGTGTCTACCCATTCGTCCCAATCTTTTTCCTTATCCGCAAATTGCTTCAGGTACTCGATTAGGACATGGTGAGACCTTTCCAATGATCCGTTTGACTGTGGGTAGAAAGCTGTAGTTTTGTACTGCTTTATCTTAAATTTACGTGCTATAGCTCGTAGTAGGGTACTTAAAAAGTTTGATCCTTGGTCTGTGAGTATTGCCCTAGGCGCTCCGAACTTACAAATTAAATTTGAGATTAAAGCATTGGCAATGTCTATTGATGTTGTGCTCGTAAGAGGGACGGCTAAAGAGAATTTTGTTAACTGATCCTGAATCGTCAAAATATATTTATTCCCTTTTTCAGTCTGGGCTAGAGGACCCACTACGTCGAGTGCTACTTTATCAAATGCAGACCCCGGTGTGTCCGTTAACACCATTGGTTGCTTATTTTTGACTCTAACTAGCTTTTTCAATTGGCAATCCAAACAATTTTGTATGAAGGTCTGAATCTGCCCTTTCATATTTTCCCAAAAGTATCTCGTTCTTATTCTGCTATAAGTTTTGGTCACTCCCTTGTTACCCCCTAAAGCAGATGAATGGTTTTCGCGTATTAGGTCCTCGCGCTCATTCTCCTTGGGTATTCTAATCAAATTTTTACAGAAGCAAATTGTGCAACCTTCCGCGTCGAATATTACTCCTAGCCTTTGCTGGATGTATTCCCATGGTATGTCATCTATTCTGTTCGAACTGGAGATGCTTACCGTACGCAAATCTAGTTCCCTTGTCACTGATAGGAGCGATTCCAGAGCATCATTCAGAATTTCTACATCCGTTATCACATTATTATTTTCCTTAATGCCTAATGATATTAGATTTTTAGATCCATATTTAGTGACCCTTGCCCGACCTAGAGTTAAATCCTTGTAATTTGGGAGTTTATTCATATCCTGAAGCTATTTAGCACCCTCATCGCAAGGGTTGCCCTTCTGAGTAATGAAGATAGCTAGATTATCCCTTCTCTGTTAATCTATCTCTAGTTTCTGTAAGATTCTGTGAAATTCTGAATGTGTATTCTTCCTGATTCTGCAATTCATATGGCCGCGATATTGGTTCGAATAAGGTATCGGAACTGGAATCTGAATCGCTATCAGCAATGATAGGAGAATTGTTTGAGCAAATTCCCTCCGTCTTGCCTGGCACCTTACTTATGTCTATCCGATCAAAGAGCTTCTCTAGTTCTCTTGTATCAGATCCGTGTGTGCCTGACCTGCGAGAATACAAGGACTCGTTTGAGGAGCTGTCGTCTCTATGTAGTGGCAAGACCTGCGCCGTTCCTGGTGGATTTCGCGAAAGAGCGTCGGCATTTGCATTGGCTGTGCCTGCCTTGTATATTATTCTGAAATCGTACTCGGCTAGTTTCAAACCCCATTTGGTCAAACGCGAAGTTGGATCTTTGTGAGATTTTAGCCACACCAGTGGACGATGATCAGTAACTAGCGTAAATTGCCTGCCATATAAGTATGGCCTAAAGTAGTGCACGGCGTAGACTATTGCTAAGAGTACGCGTTCGATGGTCGAGTAGTTCCTTTCAGCTATATTTAGTAGTCTTGAACAATAAGAGATAGGCAGGTTTTTCCCTATCGGTCCCTGACTAAGCACTTCACCTATAGCATAACCTGACGCATCCGTAGTAACGTTAAATTCCCTACTGAAGTCTGGGTATTGGAGCATAGGTTCCTTGCACAGCGTGTCTCGTAGTGTCACGAATGCCATTTCCTGTGGCTCACCCCACTTAAACGTCACTTCCTTCTTTAATAACTCTGTGAGAGGTCTTGACAGCTTAGAGAACCCGGGGATGAACCTCCTATAGTATCCCGCGAGTCCCAAGAATTGTCGAACGTTCTTAGCTTTCTTTGGTTGCTGGAATTCTTTTACGGCCCGTAGCTTCTTCGGATCCGGTTTCACACCGTCTTTGCCGATGATATGACCCAGATAAATAACTTCCTTTTTCAGAAATTCACATTTGTCAGGCTGCAGCTTCAAATTCGCCTTCCTTAGCCTACCTATAAGCTTGTTGAATTTTATCTCGTGCTCATGGAGCGACCTTACGTATAATACTATGTCGTCCAAGTAGACGAACATTTCTTCGCCTTGAAGACCCGTCAGGACAAGGTCCATGAGCCGTTGGAAGGTGGCTGGAGCATTCTTTAATCCGAACGGCATTCTCGCAAATTCGAAATGCCCGTGAGGTGTCGAGAAGGCGGTCTTGTGGCTATCATCTGGGTGCATTTCGATCTGGTGAAATCCGGACTTTAGGTCGAAGGTGGAGAAGTATTTCGCTGAACCCAGCTGATCGAGTATCTCTGTAATGTTAGGGAGGGGATACGCATCCCCGTCAGTCTTCTCATTAAGTCCTCTATAATCAATAACCATTCTCCACTTGGGATTTCCATTTGAGTCAGCCTTTTTGGGTACTACCCAGATAGGAGAATTGTAAGGAGAGAGAGATGGCCTTATTATATCACTCTCTAACAGTTCTTGTGTCTGTTTATTTATCTCTTCCTTATGTATGGGTGGGAACCTGTACTGTTTGGTATGTATCGGTATCTCATCGGTAGTAATAATTCTATGCGTCAGCATCTGCGTGCTCTCCAGCTGTTCTCCTGGGAGATGAAAGCAGTCTGCGCTGACAGATAAGAGGTCAATGACGCTCTTCCTTTCTTCGTTGTTCAGATGATCTAGACGTAACAGTGCTTCAACCTCCTTTGCCCTACTATTGTTCTCTCGCTTCCTCCGCCTATCTCGATCATGGCTCTCCTGACAATTCTTGATCGTTCCGACGCATACCGTTGTTTCCTCTTTTGATGTTCCTGGTGTATCTCGTATTTTGTCCTGATGTGCTTCGAATGCTTGTAATTCCAGCGTGGGAATCACGATATCCTGATCTTCATTAGTGGTGTTTATCACCCTGAGATAAGCCCGACCTTGGTGGTTTTTAACAATGGCTTCTCCCATGTATATTCCCTGTAAGGATTCTATCCGTGGAATGTAACCTTCATCGATTTCGGGATTCTTGACACGGCAATGAAACACCGCACTCGTCCTTGCCGATACGCGCATAAATTGTCTGTCTGTGAAAGGCACTTCTTTGTCCGCGATCCTCATACACTGTTGGGTTTAACTTACATCAGCACCAACTGTTTTCAGGAACTCACTTCCCAGAATACCGTCCTGCTCGATCGGGAAATTCGATCCCACCACGTAAAACCGTACCTTTTTCCCAAAGAGGTGGGCGGCCAATGAACCCCTCGTTCGAATATGATCGTCCGTAATACCACATACCTTTATTACATCGTTGTTGTCGATATCGGAATTCGATTCGACAGCACCTTCTTTGATAATGTTAACTTCTGCGCCAGTGTCAATCATGAATTTGACTTGTCTTCCATGATTCCCGATGTCCATAACTATGGTGGGTGCTTTTGCCGTTGGTTTATAATTTATTGTTGCGACTTGTTTGATTGAGTCGCCTGCGCATTGGATTGTCCGTGAGCGTTTCCCATGGCGGCCCCGCTCCTGTCTGATCTCGACGGGCCGCTTACAGGGTTTCCCTGGTTGCTGGACGTTGAGTGTCTTCTTTCCCTATTAATGGCCCTTGGCGGCGAACTCCGGCGGTCATTGCCTTGGCTATATTGTGGTCTATGTTCCGTCGATTTCCGGCGGCTTCTTGTCCTATCCTCCGGGCTCTGACGGCCCGAATTATACGCGTGGTGTTTATCCCCACTTCTATGTTCACTATCGTACTTAAGTTTCCGGCAATCCTTTAAAATGTGGCCAATTCTCTTACAATAGTAGCAGGTTCGCTGTTCACGTGGGCTAAATGGCCTATTGTTTAAAGCTACATTTATTACCTGGTTTTTTGACCGAGGAGAGGAAGACCTTGCGGTGATTTCCGAAAAGGTTGGTGGTCTCCCTTTGATTCGGCAGTCCTTTGCCATATGACCGCTTCCCTTACAGATTGTGCAAATAATCTTTCCGCTCGTGATCGCATGTATTTTAGGGGCCTCCCTTGATCCTTCCGTGCTGGTACGAGCTCGGTTTCTCTCTAGGGCCCTACTTATTCTTAGAAGGGCGTTGGCCGCCGTCGTTAAGTCGTGATATCTTTCATGCTTCATCCGTAACTCATATTCCTCCGGCAAGCCATTCTCTAGTGCGTCGAGTACCTCGCACTCAATTCGTCTCCGTTGATGATTTGACAATTCTCCCGATTCCTTAATTTCCGCGTCGATTATGGCTTGCTTTAATTCCTTTATGCGTTCGGTGTAATCTAAGATCTTTCCCTGGATTTCATGTAGACATTAGCTAATTGTCCCTTATAATGGCTTGCGGATTTGGCTGGTTGGAAGGCTGCTTTTAGCAAGCCTACCAGTTGTTCTATCGTTTGTAGCTCCTGGTCTTCTGTGACTGAATACGCATGCCCATCTAATTTGGCTCGAATTCTTCGAACTAGCATCGCTTCCACTTCCCCGGAAGGACGTTCAAGGAACAGGTCCATAGCCCTCTTGCATGCTCTCGAAAATTGGAGGACCGATATATTGTACCCATCAAAACGCGGGATTGTTTCGGTTATTTCCTTTAGCTTCAATTCTGACCCTGCCATTTGAACTGGCTTCGTTCGAATCGGTCTAGGTTCAGGTTTCTCTTCATCTGTTACACGATTTCTCCTAGGTAAGTCAATGTCGACAATAGATTCCAGATTACTCCTAGATGAATACGGGCTCACTTCACGGTGTATGGCCGTGACTATTGGCGTATTTCGCGTCTCATTTATTAACATAGATTCGTGCCGATGGTCCAATTCTTTTGCGCGAAGTTCATTTTCACGTCGTTGAAGATTTATTTCACGTTTATCTAGATCTATGTCACGTTTTTCTATTTCTAACTCTCGGTTAATCAATTTCGTTTTTCGATCAGTTATTTCGCGAAGATGTGTTTGGATATTTCTTTCCTGTTCTTCAATTTTCATTATTCTCGCTTCTAATTCAGATTCTAACTTTTGCATATCGCTTTCTCGTTCCCGCATTTTCTTTTCTAGTTTCTTGATTTTTTGTTCTGTGGCTTTATTTTCCTCCAGACAGAGTAATATCCTTGCTTCCCGTTCGTCTAACTCTCCCTCGTACGCTCTTAATTCCTCCTCCGTGAGGGAGGTCCTTGTAGGAGTACCTGGTTTTTTTGAAGCCGCCATTCTTAGAGTGTTGTTGCGAAAGGTTCCAGCGTTAAAATCGAATATGCCAAAGGAAGTAGGTAAATGAAATAGTTAAGTCCCCTGGGAGGCTTTACTATCCCACCGCTGCCACCAAAAATTTTCTTAATATTTATGTTACGTCCCAGACGGGAGAAAACACAAAAAGAAGAATTTTTAATTGTGAGCTGCTAATACGGTCAGGTCAAGGACTAACCTTCTACTCCAATCTTGCAGACTCCTCTCGTTTTGGCACAAGGACTCGGGATTGAGGGCAAGTGATTCCTGTTGCTCGAAGAATGGCTGCCGCATAGAAAATTATCCGCTCCTTTGATGTATATTAGTGCCACTATATTTTTACTGACTTACCACCGCAGCCAAGACTTTCCAACCAATGAATGATATCAGGGACGTTGCCGTATGTCCTGGACTGGAATTCACCCCCTCGGATAGATATTAATTCAAACGCCCGCAGATTCTTTAGATGAATGGATGGGAAGTTCGGTGGACAACGAGATGAATGAAAAGTATCAGCACAATTTAACAATAACGATTTAATATATATATATACCACTAAAAATACACTAAATATACAGTTCGGTAAAACACATGATTCAAACCATGAATTAGTTATTTGTGCGCGGAACTCGCGATACGCGTAATATTTATTTATTCCACTTTGTAACTAATTTGCAACTTTACCCTAAATAATCAGTAGAAAGGGAGAAAAATAGATTCTCTCGTTATGACCCTTATACTTGTTTAACCATACGTTCGCTCTTGAAAACGTAACTGCCTATGAATCGTATGTCGTAATAATAAGACTACCCAGTAGATATGTCTATAATTCCTAAGTACAATGTTAAGTTGATTTATCTTAATGGATCTTAAGCGCGGAGCTAAAAGTTTTGCTGCTGATCGGATTGAGCGACGAATGAAGACTGACTGCCGCTCCGCTGCTCTCCCACTTGGTTGACTCCCCAATGATGTTGCTGCGCATGCGCGCCGCTCAGACTTGCCGCCAACACGCGAGGGCATTGCCCGTGAGAATGGAGTGGCGTGATGTAGTACAAGCATTCCTTCGTTGGAATTGCTGCCAGTCGACGCTTATCACCGGATGTGGTTCCGAGAATTCTTAGCCTCAGGAATGCGGTTATCATCGGATACATTTCACAGAATTCTCGGTTCCCAGGCGCGGTTATCACCGGATGTAGTTCCTGGAATACTTAGCCTCTGGAATGCGGTTATCACCGGATGTAATTCCACGAATCCTTAGGCTCTGGAATGCGATTATCACCCGACGTAATACCAAGAATCTTTAGCTCTGGAATGCGGTTATCACAGGATGTAGTCTAGCCAATCGTGATATGAATGTCTCGGCTTGTCGCTATATCTTTATTACTTATATTTTAAATATTACAACATTATTATTTTAATAATTATTATTTAATAATGTGTGCCATTATAAGTGTGCGATGATTTTAATAGTGTATAATTATTGTTATTTCTAATAATGATTCTCATCCTAATAATTATGTAATATAAAGTCCTTTACCGCTATTAATCTATTATTAATCTGTTTTTATGCGTGCGCGTATATATATATATATATATATATATATATATATTGTTAATTTCTAGATTTAAGGTCTTATCTACGTACTTTATTCTGTTTGTTTAACAATTTTTATTTTGACATTTGTTCTTTCTTTTTACTTATTAAATGAACCTTACTTAACAATAGTGTTCCCATTTTAATAATAATAGTGAATTATATCTCTTGTTAAAATTCCTGAAGTGTGATTAATTATTATTATGGCGTTACCCACTGTAGATTAACCTACAGAAGTTTTCCGAGAGCAGAATTATCGTAGTTGGATTATCTAAAGTAGAACTATAGATAGTATGATTACCGACAGTGGGATTAGCATTTCCGTATCCTATATACTAATGTCTAGAGATGCTTGGGTACCACACGTCGTTATACGGCACCGTGACAGTAAATACGCGTTATAACATGAAATTTGTCGAAAAATGTAATCGACATATGCGAATTTCGGTATATGAGAAGATAAAATCGTGAAATCTTTCTAAATACTTGTGCCACAGATTGAAAAATGTTACCAATCGATTCAGAACATTGCATTTCATAAGATCAAACATCAATTTTATAGTGGAATCGAAGTTTTTAACATTGTTTCATTTCGTATATACGATTTTTCGCTCATATACGCGTATCGACGAAAAATGAAAAATTGAAATCTCGTCCGATTTCAATGATTTTACATTCTATCGACGCAGAATGAAGAATATAACAAGAATATAACGTTTTTACTATGTGTAAATACGCGTTATAACATGAAATTTGTCGAAAAATGTAATCGACGTATGCGAATTTCGGTATATGAGAAGATAAAATCGTGAAATCTTTCTAAATACTTGTGCCACAGATTGAAAAATGTTACCAATCGATTCAGAACATTGCATTTCATAAGATCAAACATCAATTTTATAGTGGAATCGAAGTTTTTAACATTGTTTCATTTCGTATATACGATTTTTCGCTCATATACGCGTATCGACGAAAAATGAAAAATTGAAATCTCGTCCGATTTCAATGATTTTGTATTCTATCGACGCAGAATGAAGAATATAACAAGAATATAACGTTTTTACTATGTGTAAATACGCGTTATAACATGAAATTTGTCGAAAAATGTAATCGACATATGCGAATTTCGGTATATGAGAAGATAAAATCGTGAAATCTTTCTAAATACTTGTGCCACAGATTGAAAAATGTTACCAATCGATTCAGAACATTGCATTTCATAAGATCAAACATCAATTTTATAGTGGAATCGAAGTTTTTAACATTGTTTCATTTCGTATATACGATTTTTCGCTCATATACGCGTATCGACGAAAAATGAAAAATTGAAATCTCGTCCGATTTCAATGATTTTACATTCTATCGACGCAGAATGAAGAATATAACAAGAATATAACGTTTTTACTATGTGTAAATACGCGTTATAACATGAAATTTGTCGAAAAATGTAATCGACGTATGCGAATTTCGGTATATGAGAAGATAAAATCGTGAAATCTTTCTAAATACTTGTGCCACAGATTGAAAAATGTTACCAATCGATTCAGAACATTGCATTTCATAAGATCAAACATCAATTTTATAGTGGAATCGAAGTTTTTAACATTGTTTCATTTCGTATATACGATTTTTCGCTCATATACGCGTATCGACGAAAAATGAAAAATTGAAATCTCGTCCGATTTCAATGATTTTACATTCTATCGACGCAGAATGAAGAATATAACAAGAATATAACGTTTTTACTATGTGTAAATACGCGTTATAACATGAAATTTGTCGAAAAATGTAATCGACGTATGCGAATTTCGGTATATGAGAAGATAAAATCGTGAAATCTTTCTAAATACTTGTGCCACAGATTGAAAAATGTTACCAATCGATTCAGAACATTGCATTTCATAAGATCAAACATCAATTTTATAGTGGAATCGAAGTTTTTAACATTGTTTCATTTCGTATATACGATTTTTCGCTCATATACGCGTATCGACGAAAAATGAAAAATTGAAATCTCGTCCGATTTCAATGATTTTACATTCTATCGACGCAGAATGAAGAATATAACAAGAATATAACGTTTTTACTATGTGTAAATACGCGTTATAACATGAAATTTGTCGAAAAATGTAATCGACGTATGCGAATTTCGGTATATGAGAAGATAAAATCGTGAAATCTTTCTAAATACTTGTGCCACAGATTGAAAAATGTTACCAATCGATTCAGAACATTGCATTTCATAAGATCAAACATCAATTTTATAGTGGAATCGAAGTTTTTAACATTGTTTCATTTCGTATATACGATTTTTCGCTCATATACGCGTATCGACGAAAAATGAAAAATTGAAATCTCGTCCGATTTCAATGATTTTACATTCTATCGACGCAGAATGAAGAATATAACAAGAATATAACGTTTTTACTATGTGTAAATACGCGTTATAACATGAAATTTGTCGAAAAATGTAATCGACGTATGCGAATTTCGGTATATGAGAAGATAAAATCGTGAAATCTTTCTAAATACTTGTGCCACAGATTGAAAAATGTTACCAATCGATTCAGAACATTGCATTTCATAAGATCAAACATCAATTTTATAGTGGAATCGAAGTTTTTAACATTGTTTCATTTCGTATATACGATTTTTCGCTCATATACGCGTATCGACGAAAAATGAAAAATTGAAATCTCGTCCGATTTCAATGATTTTACATTCTATCGACGCAGAATGAAGAATATAACAAGAATATAACGTTTTTACTATGTGTAAATACGCGTTATAACATGAAATTTGTCGAAAAATGTAATCGACGTATGCGAATTTCGGTATATGAGAAGATAAAATCGTGAAATCTTTCTAAATACTTGTGCCACAGATTGAAAAATGTTACCAATCGATTCAGAACATTGCATTTCATAAGATCAAACATCAATTTTATAGTGGAATCGAAGTTTTTAACATTGTTTCATTTCGTATATACGATTTTTCGCTCATATACGCGTATCGACGAAAAATGAAAAATTGAAATCTCGTCCGATTTCAATGATTTTACATTCTATCGACGCAGAATGAAGAATATAACAAGAATATAACGTTTTTACTATGTGTAAATACGCGTTATAACATGAAATTTGTCGAAAAATGTAATCGACGTATGCGAATTTCGGTATATGAGAAGATAAAATCGTGAAATCTTTCTAAATACTTGTGCCACAGATTGAAAAATGTTACCAATCGATTCAGAACATTGCATTTCATAAGATCAAACATCAATTTTATAGTGGAATCGAAGTTTTTAACATTGTTTCATTTCGTATATACGATTTTTCGCTCATATACGCGTATCGACGAAAAATGAAAAATTGAAATCTCGTCCGATTTCAATGATTTTACATTCTATCGACGCAGAATGAAGAATATAACAAGAATATAACGTTTTTACTATGTGTAAATACGCGTTATAACATGAAATTTGTCGAAAAATGTAATCGACGTATGCGAATTTCGGTATATGAGAAGATAAAATCGTGAAATCTTTCTAAATACTTGTGCCACAGATTGAAAAATGTTACCAATCGATTCAGAACATTGCATTTCATAAGATCAAACATCAATTTTATAGTGGAATCGAAGTTTTTAACATTGTTTCATTTCGTATATACGATTTTTCGCTCATATACGCGTATCGACGAAAAATGAAAAATTGAAATCTCGTCCGATTTCAATGATTTTACATTCTATCGACGCAGAATGAAGAATATAACAAGAATATAACGTTTTTACTATGTGTAAATACGCGTTATAACATGAAATTTGTCGAAAAATGTAATCGACGTATGCGAATTTCGGTATATGAGAAGATAAAATCGTGAAATCTTTCTAAATACTTGTGCCACAGATTGAAAAATGTTACCAATCGATTCAGAACATTGCATTTCATAAGATCAAACATCAATTTTATAGTGGAATCGAAGTTTTTAACATTGTTTCATTTCGTATATACGATTTTTCGCTCATATACGCGTATCGACGAAAAATGAAAAATTGAAATCTCGTCCGATTTCAATGATTTTACATTCTATCGACGCAGAATGAAGAATATAACAAGAATATAACGTTTTTACTATGTGTAAATACGCGTTATAACATGAAATTTGTCGAAAAATGTAATCGACGTATGCGAATTTCGGTATATGAGAAGATAAAATCGTGAAATCTTTCTAAATACTTGTGCCACAGATTGAAAAATGTTACCAATCGATTCAGAACATTGCATTTCATAAGATCAAACATCAATTTTATAGTGGAATCGAAGTTTTTAACATTGTTTCATTTCGTATATACGATTTTTCGCTCATATACGCGTATCGACGAAAAATGAAAAATTGAAATCTCGTCCGATTTCAATGATTTTACATTCTATCGACGCAGAATGAAGAATATAACAAGAATATAACGTTTTTACTATGTGTAAATACGCGTTATAACATGAAATTTGTCGAAAAATGTAATCGACGTATGCGAATTTCGGTATATGAGAAGATAAAATCGTGAAATCTTTCTAAATACTTGTGCCACAGATTGAAAAATGTTACCAATCGATTCAGAACATTGCATTTCATAAGATCAAACATCAATTTTATAGTGGAATCGAAGTTTTTAACATTGTTTCATTTCGTATATACGATTTTTCGCTCATATACGCGTATCGACGAAAAATGAAAAATTGAAATCTCGTCCGATTTCAATGATTTTACATTCTATCGACGCAGAATGAAGAATATAACAAGAATATAACGTTTTTACTATGTGTAAATACGCGTTATAACATGAAATTTGTCGAAAAATGTAATCGACGTATGCGAATTTCGGTATATGAGAAGATAAAATCGTGAAATCTTTCTAAATACTTGTGCCACAGATTGAAAAATGTTACCAATCGATTCAGAACATTGCATTTCATAAGATCAAACATCAATTTTATAGTGGAATCGAAGTTTTTAACATTGTTTCATTTCGTATATACGATTTTTCGCTCATATACGCGTATCGACGAAAAATGAAAAATTGAAATCTCGTCCGATTTCAATGATTTTACATTCTATCGACGCAGAATGAAGAATATAACAAGAATATAACGTTTTTACTATGTGTAAATACGCGTTATAACATGAAATTTGTCGAAAAATGTAATCGACGTATGCGAATTTCGGTATATGAGAAGATAAAATCGTGAAATCTTTCTAAATACTTGTGCCACAGATTGAAAAATGTTACCAATCGATTCAGAACATTGCATTTCATAAGATCAAACATCAATTTTATAGTGGAATCGAAGTTTTTAACATTGTTTCATTTCGTATATACGATTTTTCGCTCATATACGCGTATCGACGAAAAATGAAAAATTGAAATCTCGTCCGATTTCAATGATTTTACATTCTATCGACGCAGAATGAAGAATATAACAAGAATATAACGTTTTTACTATGTGTAAATACGCGTTATAACATGAAATTTGTCGAAAAATGTAATCGACGTATGCGAATTTCGGTATATGAGAAGATAAAATCGTGAAATCTTTCTAAATACTTGTGCCACAGATTGAAAAATGTTACCAATCGATTCAGAACATTGCATTTCATAAGATCAAACATCAATTTTATAGTGGAATCGAAGTTTTTAACATTGTTTCATTTCGTATATACGATTTTTCGCTCATATACGCGTATCGACGAAAAATGAAAAATTGAAATCTCGTCCGATTTCAATGATTTTACATTCTATCGACGCAGAATGAAGAATATAACAAGAATATAACGTTTTTACTATGTGTAAATACGCGTTATAACATGAAATTTGTCGAAAAATGTAATCGACGTATGCGAATTTCGGTATATGAGAAGATAAAATCGTGAAATCTTTCTAAATACTTGTGCCACAGATTGAAAAATGTTACCAATCGATTCAGAACATTGCATTTCATAAGATCAAACATCAATTTTATAGTGGAATCGAAGTTTTTAACATTGTTTCATTTCGTATATACGATTTTTCGCTCATATACGCGTATCGACGAAAAATGAAAAATTGAAATCTCGTCCGATTTCAATGATTTTACATTCTATCGACGCAGAATGAAGAATATAACAAGAATATAACGTTTTTACTATGTGTAAATACGCGTTATAACATGAAATTTGTCGAAAAATGTAATCGACGTATGCGAATTTCGGTATATGAGAAGATAAAATCGTGAAATCTTTCTAAATACTTGTGCCACAGATTGAAAAATGTTACCAATCGATTCAGAACATTGCATTTCATAAGATCAAACATCAATTTTATAGTGGAATCGAAGTTTTTAACATTGTTTCATTTCGTATATACGATTTTTCGCTCATATACGCGTATCGACGAAAAATGAAAAATTGAAATCTCGTCCGATTTCAATGATTTTACATTCTATCGACGCAGAATGAAGAATATAACAAGAATATAACGTTTTTACTATGTGTAAATACGCGTTATAACATGAAATTTGTCGAAAAATGTAATCGACGTATGCGAATTTCGGTATATGAGAAGATAAAATCGTGAAATCTTTCTAAATACTTGTGCCACAGATTGAAAAATGTTACCAATCGATTCAGAACATTGCATTTCATAAGATCAAACATCAATTTTATAGTGGAATCGAAGTTTTTAACATTGTTTCATTTCGTATATACGATTTTTCGCTCATATACGCGTATCGACGAAAAATGAAAAATTGAAATCTCGTCCGATTTCAATGATTTTACATTCTATCGACGCAGAATGAAGAATATAACAAGAATATAACGTTTTTACTATGTGTAAATACGCGTTATAACATGAAATTTGTCGAAAAATGTAATCGACGTATGCGAATTTCGGTATATGAGAAGATAAAATCGTGAAATCTTTCTAAATACTTGTGCCACAGATTGAAAAATGTTACCAATCGATTCAGAACATTGCATTTCATAAGATCAAACATCAATTTTATAGTGGAATCGAAGTTTTTAACATTGTTTCATTTCGTATATACGATTTTTCGCTCATATACGCGTATCGACGAAAAATGAAAAATTGAAATCTCGTCCGATTTCAATGATTTTACATTCTATCGACGCAGAATGAAGAATATAACAAGAATATAACGTTTTTACTATGTGTAAATACGCGTTATAACATGAAATTTGTCGAAAAATGTAATCGACGTATGCGAATTTCGGTATATGAGAAGATAAAATCGTGAAATCTTTCTAAATACTTGTGCCACAGATTGAAAAATGTTACCAATCGATTCAGAACATTGCATTTCATAAGATCAAACATCAATTTTATAGTGGAATCGAAGTTTTTAACATTGTTTCATTTCGTATATACGATTTTTCGCTCATATACGCGTATCGACGAAAAATGAAAAATTGAAATCTCGTCCGATTTCAATGATTTTACATTCTATCGACGCAGAATGAAGAATATAACAAGAATATAACGTTTTTACTATGTGTAAATACGCGTTATAACATGAAATTTGTCGAAAAATGTAATCGACGTATGCGAATTTCGGTATATGAGAAGATAAAATCGTGAAATCTTTCTAAATACTTGTGCCACAGATTGAAAAATGTTACCAATCGATTCAGAACATTGCATTTCATAAGATCAAACATCAATTTTATAGTGGAATCGAAGTTTTTAACATTGTTTCATTTCGTATATACGATTTTTCGCTCATATACGCGTATCGACGAAAAATGAAAAATTGAAATCTCGTCCGATTTCAATGATTTTACATTCTATCGACGCAGAATGAAGAATATAACAAGAATATAACGTTTTTACTATGTGTAAATACGCGTTATAACATGAAATTTGTCGAAAAATGTAATCGACGTATGCGAATTTCGGTATATGAGAAGATAAAATCGTGAAATCTTTCTAAATACTTATGCCACAGATTGAAAAATGTTACCAATCGATTCAGAACATTGCATTTCATAAGATCAAACATCAATTTATAAGTGGAATCGAAGTTTTTAACATTGTTTCATTTCGTATATACGATTTTTCGCTCATATACGCGTATCGACGAAAAATGAAAAATTGAAATCTCGTCCGATTTCAATGATTTTACATTCTATCGACGCAGAATGAAGAATATAACAAGAATATAACGTTTTTACTATGTGTAAATACGCGTTATAACATGAAATTTGTCGAAAAATGTAATCGACGTATGCGAATTTCGGTATATGAGAAGATAAAATCGTGAAATCTTTCTAAATACTTGTGCCACAGATTGAAAAATGTTACCAATCGATTCAGAACATTGCATTTCATAAGATCAAACATCAATTTATAGTGGAATCGAAGTTTTTAACATTGTTTCATTTCGTATATACGATTTTTCGCTCATATACGCGTATCGACGAAAAATGAAAAATTGAAATCTCGTCCGATTTCAATGATTTTACATTCTATCGACGCAGAATGAAGAATATAACAAGAATATAACGTTTTTACTATGTGTAAATACGCGTTATAACATGAAATTTGTCGAAAAATGTAATCGACGTATGCGAATTTCGGTATATGAGAAGATAAAATCGTGAAATCTTTCTAAATACTTGTGCCACAGATTGAAAAATGTTACCAATCGATTCAGAACATTGCATTTCATAAGATCAAACATCAATTTTATAGTGGAATCGAAGTTTTTAACATTGTTTCATTTCGTATATACGATTTTTCGCTCATATACGCGTATCGACGAAAAATGAAAAATTGAAATCTCGTCCGATTTCAATGATTTTACATTCTATCGACGCAGAATGAAGAATATAACAAGAATATAACGTTTTTACTATGTGTAAATACGCGTTATAACATGAAATTTGTCGAAAAATGTAATCGACGTATGCGAATTTCGGTATATGAGAAGATAAAATCGTGAAATCTTTCTAAATACTTGTGCCACAGATTGAAAAATGTTACCAATCGATTCAGAACATTGCATTTCATAAGATCAAACATCAATTTTATAGTGGAATCGAAGTTTTTAACATTGTTTCATTTCGTATATACGATTTTTCGCTCATATACGCGTATCGACGAAAAATGAAAAATTGAAATCTCGTCCGATTTCAATGATTTTACATTCTATCGACGCAGAATGAAGAATATAACAAGAATATAACGTTTTTACTATGTGTAAATACGCGTTATAACATGAAATTTGTCGAAAAATGTAATCGACGTATGCGAATTTCGGTATATGAGAAGATAAAATCGTGAAATCTTTCTAAATACTTGTGCCACAGATTGAAAAATGTTACCAATCGATTCAGAACATTGCATTTCATAAGATCAAACATCAATTTTATAGTGGAATCGAAGTTTTTAACATTGTTTCATTTCGTATATACGATTTTTCGCTCATATACGCGTATCGACGAAAAATGAAAAATTGAAATCTCGTCCGATTTCAATGATTTTACATTCTATCGACGCAGAATGAAGAATATAACAAGAATATAACGTTTTTACTATGTGTAAATACGCGTTATAACATGAAATTTGTCGAAAAATGTAATCGACGTATGCGAATTTCGGTATATGAGAAGATAAAATCGTGAAATCTTTCTAAATACTTGTGCCACAGATTGAAAAATGTTACCAATCGATTCAGAACATTGCATTTCATAAGATCAAACATCAATTTTATAGTGGAATCGAAGTTTTTAACATTGTTTCATTTCGTATATACGATTTTTCGCTCATATACGCGTATCGACGAAAAATGAAAAATTGAAATCTCGTCCGATTTCAATGATTTTACATTCTATCGACGCAGAATGAAGAATATAACAAGAATATAACGTTTTTACTATGTGTAAATACGCGTTATAACATGAAATTTGTCGAAAAATGTAATCGACGTATGCGAATTTCGGTATATGAGAAGATAAAATCGTGAAATCTTTCTAAATACTTGTGCCACAGATTGAAAAATGTTACCAATCGATTCAGAACATTGCATTTCATAAGATCAAACATCAATTTTATAGTGGAATCGAAGTTTTTAACATTGTTTCATTTCGTATATACGATTTTTCGCTCATATACGCGTATCGACGAAAAATGAAAAATTGAAATCTCGTCCGATTTCAATGATTTTACATTCTATCGACGCAGAATGAAGAATATAACAAGAATATAACGTTTTTACTATGTGTAAATACGCGTTATAACATGAAATTTGTCGAAAAATGTAATCGACGTATGCGAATTTCGGTATATGAGAAGATAAAATCGTGAAATCTTTCTAAATACTTGTGCCACAGATTGAAAAATGTTACCAATCGATTCAGAACATTGCATTTCATAAGATCAAACATCAATTTTATAGTGGAATCGAAGTTTTTAACATTGTTTCATTTCGTATATACGATTTTTCGCTCATATACGCGTATCGACGAAAAATGAAAAATTGAAATCTCGTCCGATTTCAATGATTTTACATTCTATCGACGCAGAATGAAGAATATAACAAGAATATAACGTTTTTACTATGTGTAAATACGCGTTATAACATGAAATTTGTCGAAAAATGTAATCGACGTATGCGAATTTCGGTATATGAGAAGATAAAATCGTGAAATCTTTCTAAATACTTGTGCCACAGATTGAAAAATGTTACCAATCGATTCAGAACATTGCATTTCATAAGATCAAACATCAATTTTATAGTGGAATCGAAGTTTTTAACATTGTTTCATTTCGTATATACGATTTTTCGCTCATATACGCGTATCGACGAAAAATGAAAAATTGAAATCTCGTCCGATTTCAATGATTTTACATTCTATCGACGCAGAATGAAGAATATAACAAGAATATAACGTTTTTACTATGTGTAAATACGCGTTATAACATGAAATTTGTCGAAAAATGTAATCGACGTATGCGAATTTCGGTATATGAGAAGATAAAATCGTGAAATCTTTCTAAATACTTGTGCCACAGATTGAAAAATGTTACCAATCGATTCAGAACATTGCATTTCATAAGATCAAACATCAATTTTATAGTGGAATCGAAGTTTTTAACATTGTTTCATTTCGTATATACGATTTTTCGCTCATATACGCGTATCGACGAAAAATGAAAAATTGAAATCTCGTCCGATTTCAATGATTTTACATTCTATCGACGCAGAATGAAGAATATAACAAGAATATAACGTTTTTACTATGTGTAAATACGCGTTATAACATGAAATTTGTCGAAAAATGTAATCGACGTATGCGAATTTCGGTATATGAGAAGATAAAATCGTGAAATCTTTCTAAATACTTGTGCCACAGATTGAAAAATGTTACCAATCGATTCAGAACATTGCATTTCATAAGATCAAACATCAATTTTATAGTGGAATCGAAGTTTTTAACATTGTTTCATTTCGTATATACGATTTTTCGCTCATATACGCGTATCGACGAAAAATGAAAAATTGAAATCTCGTCCGATTTCAATGATTTTACATTCTATCGACGCAGAATGAAGAATATAACAAGAATATAACGTTTTTACTATGTGTAAATACGCGTTATAACATGAAATTTGTCGAAAAATGTAATCGACGTATGCGAATTTCGGTATATGAGAAGATAAAATCGTGAAATCTTTCTAAATACTTGTGCCACAGATTGAAAAATGTTACCAATCGATTCAGAACATTGCATTTCATAAGATCAAACATCAATTTTATAGTGGAATCGAAGTTTTTAACATTGTTTCATTTCGTATATACGATTTTTCGCTCATATACGCGTATCGACGAAAAATGAAAAATTGAAATCTCGTCCGATTTCAATGATTTTACATTCTATCGACGCAGAATGAAGAATATAACAAGAATATAACGTTTTTACTATGTGTAAATACGCGTTATAACATGAAATTTGTCGAAAAATGTAATCGACGTATGCGAATTTCGGTATATGAGAAGATAAAATCGTGAAATCTTTCTAAATACTTGTGCCACAGATTGAAAAATGTTACCAATCGATTCAGAACATTGCATTTCATAAGATCAAACATCAATTTTATAGTGGAATCGAAGTTTTTAACATTGTTTCATTTCGTATATACGATTTTTCGCTCATATACGCGTATCGACGAAAAATGAAAAATTGAAATCTCGTCCGATTTCAATGATTTTACATTCTATCGACGCAGAATGAAGAATATAACAAGAATATAACGTTTTTACTATGTGTAAATACGCGTTATAACATGAAATTTGTCGAAAAATGTAATCGACGTATGCGAATTTCGGTATATGAGAAGATAAAATCGTGAAATCTTTCTAAATACTTGTGCCACAGATTGAAAAATGTTACCAATCGATTCAGAACATTGCATTTCATAAGATCAAACATCAATTTTATAGTGGAATCGAAGTTTTTAACATTGTTTCATTTCGTATATACGATTTTTCGCTCATATACGCGTATCGACGAAAAATGAAAAATTGAAATCTCGTCCGATTTCAATGATTTTACATTCTATCGACGCAGAATGAAGAATATAACAAGAATATAACGTTTTTACTATGTGTAAATACGCGTTATAACATGAAATTTGTCGAAAAATGTAATCGACGTATGCGAATTTCGGTATATGAGAAGATAAAATCGTGAAATCTTTCTAAATACTTGTGCCACAGATTGAAAAATGTTACCAATCGATTCAGAACATTGCATTTCATAAGATCAAACATCAATTTTATAGTGGAATCGAAGTTTTTAACATTGTTTCATTTCGTATATACGATTTTTCGCTCATATACGCGTATCGACGAAAAATGAAAAATTGAAATCTCGTCCGATTTCAATGATTTTACATTCTATCGACGCAGAATGAAGAATATAACAAGAATATAACGTTTTTACTATGTGTAAATACGCGTTATAACATGAAATTTGTCGAAAAATGTAATCGACGTATGCGAATTTCGGTATATGAGAAGATAAAATCGTGAAATCTTTCTAAATACTTGTGCCACAGATTGAAAAATGTTACCAATCGATTCAGAACATTGCATTTCATAAGATCAAACATCAATTTTATAGTGGAATCGAAGTTTTTAACATTGTTTCATTTCGTATATACGATTTTTCGCTCATATACGCGTATCGACGAAAAATGAAAAATTGAAATCTCGTCCGATTTCAATGATTTTACATTCTATCGACGCAGAATGAAGAATATAACAAGAATATAACGTTTTTACTATGTGTAAATACGCGTTATAACATGAAATTTGTCGAAAAATGTAATCGACGTATGCGAATTTCGGTATATGAGAAGATAAAATCGTGAAATCTTTCTAAATACTTGTGCCACAGATTGAAAAATGTTACCAATCGATTCAGAACATTGCATTTCATAAGATCAAACATCAATTTTATAGTGGAATCGAAGTTTTTAACATTGTTTCATTTCGTATATACGATTTTTCGCTCATATACGCGTATCGTCGAAAATGTAAAATTGAAATCTCGTCCGATTTCAATGATTTTACATTCTATCGACGCAGAATGAAGAATATAACAAGAATATAACGTTTTTACTATGTGTAAATACGCGTTATAACATGAAATTTGTCGAAAAATGTAATCGACGAATGCGAATTTCGGTATATGAGAAGATAAAATCGTGAAATCTTTCTAACTACTTGTGTTACAGATTGAAAAATGTTACCAATCGATTCAGAACATTGCATTTCATAAGATCAAACATCAATTTTATAGTGGAATCGAAGTTTTTAACATTGTTTCATTTCGTATATACGATTTTTCGCTCATATACGCGTATCGTCGAAAAACGAAAAATTGAAATCTCGTCCGATTTCATTGATTTTACATTCTATCGACGCAGAATGAAGAATATAACAAGAATATAACGTTTTTACTATGTGTAAATACGCGTTATAACATGAAAATTGTCGAAAAATGTAATCGACATATACGAATTTCGGTATATGTGAAGATAAAATCGTGAAATCTTTCAAAATACTTGTGCAACAAATCGTAAAATGTTACTACTCGATTCAGAACATTGCATTTCATAAGATCAAACAACAATTTTTTATTGGAATCGAAGTTTTTAACATTGTTTCATTTCGTATATACGATTTTTCGCTCATATACGCGTATCGTCGAAAAATGAAAAATTGAAATCTCGTCCGATTTCAATGATTTTACATTCTATCGACGCAGAATGAAGAATATAACAAGAATATAACGTTTTTACTATGTGTAAATACGCGTTATAACATGAAATTTGTCGAAAAATGTAATCGACGTATGCGAATTTCGATATATGAGAAGATAAAATCGTGAAATCTCTCTAAATACTTGTGTTACAGATTGAAAAATGTTACCAATCGATTCAGAACATTGCATTTCATAAGATCAAACATCAATATTATAGTTGAATCGAAGTTTTTAACATTGTTTCATTTCGTATATACGATTTTTCGCTCATATACGCGTATCGACGAAAAATGAAAAATTGAAATCTCGTCCGATTTCAATGATTTTACATTCTATCGACGCAGAATGAAGAATATAACAAGAATATAACGTTTTTACTATGTGTAAATACGCGTTATAACATGAAATTTGTCGAAAAATGTAATCGACATATGCGAATTTCGGTATATGAGAAGATAAAATCGTGAAATCTTTCTAAATACTTGTGCCACAGATTGAAAAATGTTACCAATCGATTCAGAACATTGCATTTCATCAGACCAAACATCAATATTATAGTGAAATCGAAGTTTTTAACATTGTTTCATTTCGTATATACGATTTTTCGCTCATATACGCGTATCGACGAAAAATGAAAAATTGAAATCTCGTCCGATTTCAATGATTTTACATTCTATCGACGCAGAATGAAGAATATAACAAGAATATAACGTTTTTACTATGTGTAAACACGCGTTATAATATGAAAATTGTGGAAAAATGTAATCCTCATATGCGCATATCGCTATATGAGAAAATAAAATCGTGAAATCTTTCAAAATGCTTGTGCAACAGTTTGAAAAATATTACCAATCGATTCAGATCACTGCATTTCATAAAATCAAACAACTATTTTATATTGGAATAGAAGTCCTTAACATTGTTTCATATCGTATATGCGATTTTTCGCTCGTGTACGCGTATCGTTGAAAACCGGAAAATTGAAATCTCGTCCAATTTCCTTGAATTTACATTTTATCGACGCAGGAAGAAGAATACAACAAGAATATAACGTCTTTACTATGTTTAAATTCGCGTGATAACATGGAAATTGTCGAAAAATGTAATCGACATATGCGAATTTCGCTATGAGATAAGTTAAAATCGTGAAATCTCTCTGAATACTTGTGCTAACCAATCAAAAATGTTACCAATCGATTCAGAACATTACATTTTATCAGATCAAACAACTATGTTTAATTGGGATCCAGGTTTTTAACATTGTTCCATATTTAATACGCGACATTTCGCTCGTATACGCGTATCGTCGAAAAATGAAAATTTGAAAACTCATCCGATTACATTGATTTCATATTCTATTGACGCAGAAAGACGTATATATCAAGAATATAGCGTCTTTACTATGTGTAAAGACGCGCTATAACATGAGAATTTTCGAAAAGTGTAATCGACTTATGCGAATTTCGCTATGTGAGAAGATAAAATAGTGAATGATTTCAGAATACATGTGCTACCCAATCCAAAAAGTTACCAATCGATTCAGAACATTGCATTTCATCAGATAAAAAACTATATTATATTGGAATCGTAGTTTTTAATATTGTTTCGTATCGTATATGCGATATCTCGCTTATATACGCGTATCATCGAAAACCGAAGAAGGAAATATCATCCAATTTCATTGATTCTATATTCTATCGACGCAGAATGAAGAATACAACTGGAAATATAATTTTTACTATGTGTAACTCCGCGTTATAAAATGAAAATTGTCGGAGAATATAATCGACACATGCGAATTTCGCTATGTGAGAAGATAAAATCGTGAAATCTTTTTGAATACTTGTGCTACATATTGAAAAATGTTACCAATCGATTCAGAACATTACATTTCAGAAGATCAAACAAATATATTATATTGGTATCGCAGTTTTCATCATTGTTTCATATCGTATATGCGATTTTTGCTCTTATACGCGTATCGTCGAAAACCGAAAAATTGAAATATCATACAATTTCATTGATTTTACATTATATCGACACAGAATGAGGAATGTAACAAGAATATGGCATTTTTACTATGTATAAATTCGCGTTATGACACGAAAATTGTCGAAATATGTAATCGACACATAAGAATTTCGCTATGTGAGAACATATAATCGTGAAATCTTTCTGAATACTTGTGCTACCTATTCAAAAATGTTACCAGTAGATTCAGAACATAGCATTTCATAAAATCAAACAACTATATTGTATTGGAATCGCTGTTTTTAACATTATTTCATATAGTATATGCGTTTTTCCGCTCGTATACGTGTATCGTCGAAAATCGAAATATTGTAATCTTGTCCAATTTCCTTGATCTTACATTCTATCGACTCAGAATGGAGAATATAACGAGAATATGACGTTTCTACTATGTGTAAATTCGCGTTATAACATGAGAATTGTCGTAAAATGTAATCGACACATAAGAATTTCGCTATGTGAGAAGTTAAAATCGTGAAATCTTTCTGAATACTTGTGCTACCCATTCAAAAATGTTACTAGTAGATTCAGAACATTGCTTTTCATAAGATCAAACAACTATATTAAATTATAGTCACAGTTTTTGACATTGTACAACATCGTATATGCGATTTTTCGATAGTATACGCGTAACGTCGAAAACCGAAAAATTGAAATCTCGTCCAATTGCATTGATTTTACATTCTATCGACGCAGGAAGAAGAATATAACATAAATATACCGTTTTTACTAAGTGTAAATCCGCGTCTTAACATGAAAATTGTCGTAAAATGTAATCGACGCATGAGAATTTCGCTATGTGAGAAGATAAAATCGTTAAATCTTCTTGAATACTTATGCTACCTATTCAAAAAAGTTACCAATCGATTCAGAACTTTGCATTTCATCAGAACAAACAACCATATTAAATTGGAATCGCTGTTTTTAACATTGTTTCATAGCGTATATGTGATTTTTCGCTCGTATATGCGTATAGCCGATAACCGATAAATTGAAATAATATCCAATTTCATTGATTTTACATTCCATCGTCGCAGAATGAAGAATGTAACAAGAATATGACGTTTTTACTATATGTAATTTCGCGTTATAACATGAAAATTGTCGTAAAATGTAATCGACAAATAAGAATTTCGCTATGTGAGAAGATAAATTCATGAAAAATTTTTGAATACTTGTACTACCCATTCAAAAATGTTACCAATCGATTCAGAACATTACATTTCATCAGAACAAATAATTATATTAAATTGGAATCGCAGTTTGTAACATTGTTTTATATCGTATATTTGATTTTTCGCTCGTATATGCGTATGGTCGTAATCCGAAAAATTGAAATATCATCCAATTTCAGTGATTTTACATTCTATCGACGCAGAATGAATAATGAAACAAGAATATGACGTTTTTACTATGTGTAACTTCGCTTTATAACATGAAATCTGTAGAAAAATGTAATCGACGCATGAGAATTTCGCTATGTGAGAAGATAAAGTAGTGAAATCTTTTTGAATATTTATGCTACCCATTCAAAAATTTTACCAATCGATTCAGAACATTGCCTTTCATAAGATCAAACCAATATATTAAATTGGAATCGCAGTTTTTGTCATTGTTTCACATCGTATATGCAATTTTTCTCTCGTATATGCGTATCGTCGTAAACTGAATATTTGAAATATCATCCCACTTCATTGATTTTACATTCTATCGACGCAGGAAAAAGAATGTAATATGAATATATCGTTTTTACTATGTCTAAATTCGCGTTATAACATGAAAATTGTCGTAAAATGTAATCGACACATAAGAATTTCGCTATGTGAGAAGATAAATTCATGAAAAATTTTTGAATACTTGTACTACCCATTCAAAAATGTTACCAATCAATTCAGAACGTTGCATTTCATCAGATCAAACAACTATATTATATTGGAAACGCAGTTTTTAACATTGTTTCATATCGTATATTTGATTTTCGCTCGTATATGCGTATGGTCGTAAACCGAAAAATTGAAATATCATCCAAATTCATTGATTTTACATTCTATCGACGCAGAATGAAGAATAAAACAAGAATATGACGTTTTTACTATGTGTAACTTCGCTTTATAACATGAAAATTGTAGAAAATTGAAATCGAATTATGAGAATTTCGCTATGTGAGAAGATAAAATCGTGAAATCTTTTTGAATACTTATGCTACCCATTCAAAATTGTTACCAATCGATTCAGCACATTGCTTTTCATAAGATCAATAAATATATTAAATTGGAATAGCAGTTTTTGACATTGTTTCACATCGTATATGCCATTTTTCGTTCGTATATGCGTGTCGTCAAAAACCGAAAAATTGTAATCTCGTCGAATTTCCTCGATTTCACATTCTATCGACGCAGAATGGAGAATATAACGAGAATATGACGTTACTACTATGTGTAAGTTCGCGTTATAACATGGAAATTGTCGAAAAATGTAATCGACACATGAGAATTTCGCTCTTTGTGAAGATAAAATCGTGAAATCTTTTTGAATACTTGTGCTACCCATTCAAAAATGTTACCAATAGATTCAGAACATTGCATTTCATAAGATCAAACAACTATATTGTATTGGAATCGCAGTTTTTAACATTGTTTCGTATCGTATATGCGATTTTTCCCTCGGATACGCGTATCGTCGAATCCCGAAAAATTGAAATTTCGTCCAATTGCATTGATTTTACATTCTATCGACGCAGGAAGAAGAATTTAACATGAATATAACGTTTTTACTAAGTGTATATTCTTGTCTTAACTTGATAATTGTCGTAAAATGTAATGGACACATTAGAATTTCGCTATGTGAGAGGATATAATCGTGAAATCTTTCTGAATTCTTGTGCTACGCATTCATAAATATTACCAATCGATTAAGATCATTGCATTTCATCAGATCAAACGAATATATTAAATTGGAATCGTAGTTCTTAACATTGTTTCATATCGTATATGCGATTTTTCCCTCGTATACGCGTATCGTCAAAAACCGAAAAATTGAAATCTCGTCCAATTGCATTGATTTTACATTTTATCGACGCAGGAAGAAGAAAATAACATGAATATAAAGTTTTTACTAAGTGTCAATTCGCGTTATAACATGAGAATTGTCGAAAAATGTAATCGACATATGCGAATTTCGCTTTTTGATGGGATATAATCGTCAACTCTTTCTGAATACTTGTGCTACCCATTCAAAAATGGTACCAATAGATTCAGAACATTGCATTCCATCAGATCAAACGAATATATTATATTGGAATCGCAGATTTTAACATTGTTTCATATAGTATATGCGATTTTTTGCTCGTATACGTGTATCGTCGAAAACCGAAAAATTGTAATCTCGTCCGATTTCAATGATTTTATATTATATCGACACAGAATGAGGAATGTAACAAGAATATGGCATTTTTACTATGTATAAATTCGCGTTATGACACGAAAATTGTCGAAGTATGTAATCGACACATAAGAATTTCGCTATGTGAGAACATATAAACGTGAAATCTTTCTGAATACTTGTGCTACCCATTGAAAAATGTTACCAATCGATTCAGAACATTACATTACATAAGATCAAACTACTATATTAAATTGGAATCGCAGTTTTCAACATTGTCTCATATCGTCTATGCGATTTTTCGCTCGTATATGCGTATCGTCGAAAACCGTAAAATTGAAATCTCTTCCAATTTCATTGATTTTACATTCTATCGACGCAGAATGGAGAATATAACAAGAAAATAACATTTTTACTATGTTTAAATTCGCGTTATAACATGAAAATTGTCGGATAATATAATCGACACATAAGAATTTCTCTATGTGAGGAATTAAAATCGCGAAATCTTTCTGAATACTTGTGCTACCCATTAAAAAATGTTACCAATCGATTCAGAACATTACATTTCATAAGATCAAACAACTATATTATATTAGAATCGCAGTTCTTAACTTTGTTTCAAATAGTATATGCTATTTTTCGCTCGTATACGTGTATCATCCAAAACCGAAAAACTGAAATCTCGTCCAATTGCATTGATTTTACACTCTATCGACGCAGGAAGAAAAATATAACATGAATATAACGTTTTTACTAAGTGTAAATTCGCGTTATAACATGGACATTGTCGTAAAATGTAATCGAAACATGAGAATTTCGTTATGTTAGAATATAAAATTGTGATATCTTTCGGAATACTTATGCTAACCATTGAAAATTGTTACCAATCGATTTATAACATTGCATTTCACCAGAACAAACGAATATATTAAATTGGAATCGCAGTTTTTAACATTGCTTCATATTGTATATGCGATTTTTCGCTCGTATACGCGTATCGTCGAAAACTGAAAAATTGAAATCTCGTCCAATTGCATTGATTTTACATTCTATCGACGCTGGAGGAAGAATATAACATGAATATAACGTTTTAACTAAGTGTAAATTCGCGTTAAAACATGAAAATTGTCGAAAAATGTATTCGACACATAAGAATTTCGCTATGTGTGAAGTTAAAATCGTGGAATCTTTCTGAATACTTGTGCTACCCATTCAATAATGTTACCAAAAGATTCAGAACTTTGCATTTCATCAGATCAAACAACTATATTATATTAGAATCGCAGTTCTCAACTTTGTTTCAAATAGTATATGCTATTTTTCGCTCGTATACGTGTATCATCCAAAACCGAAAAACTGAAATCTCGTCCAATTGCATTGATTTTACATTCTATCGACGCAGGAAGAAAAATATAACATGAATATAACGTTTTTACTAAGTGTAAATTCGCGTTATAACATGGACATTGTCGTAAAATGTAATGGAAACATGAGAATTTCGCTATGTCAGAATATAAAATTGTGATATCTTTCGGAATACTTATGCTAACCATTGAAAAATGTTACCAATAGATTTATAACATTGCATTTCACCAGAACAAAGGAATATATAAAATTGGAATCGCAGTTTTTAACGTTATTTCATATCGTATATGCGAGTTTTCGCTCGTATATGCGTATCGTCGAAAACCGAAAAATTGAAATATCATCCAATTACATTGATTTTAGATTCTATCGACGCAGGAAGAAGAATATAACATGAATATAACGTTTTTACTAAGTGTAAATTCGCGTTATAACATGAAAATTGTCGTAAAATGTAATCGACACATGAGAATTTCGCTATGTGAGAAGATCAAATCGTGATATCTTTCTGAATTCTTGTGCTAACCATTGAAAAATGTTACCAATCGATTCAGAACATTGCATTTCACCAGAACAAACGAATATATTATATTGGAATCGCAGTTTTTAACATTGCTTCATATCGTATGTGCGATTTTTCGTTCGTATACGCGTATCGTCGAAGACCGAAAAATTGAAATCACGTCCAATTGCATTGTTTTTACATTCTATCGACGCAGGAAGAAGAATATAACATGATTATAAATTTTCTAATATATGTAAATTCGCGTTATAACGTTAGAATTTTCGAAAAATGTAATCCACACATGCGAATTTCGCATTGTGAAGGGATATAATCGTCAACTCTTTCTGCATACTTGTGCTACCCATTCAAAAATGTTACCATTCAATTCAGACAATTGCATTTTATCAGAACAAACAACTATATTAAATTGGAATCGTAGTTTTTAACATTGTTTCATATCGTATATGCGATTTTTCGCTTGTATATGCGTATCGTCGAAAACCGAAAAATTGTAATCTCGTACGATTTCGTTGATTTTACGGTCTATCGATGCAGAATGGAGAATATAACAAGAATATGACGTTTTTACTATGTGTAAATTCACGTTATAACATGAAAATTGTCGAAAAAATTAAGCCACACGTGCGAATTTCGCTATGTGAGAAGATGAAATCGTGAAATCTTTTTGAATACTTGTGCTACCCATTGAAAAATGTTACCATTCGATTCAGAACATTGCATTTCATAAGATCAAACAACTATATTAAATTGGAAACGCAGTTTTTAACATTGTTTCATATCGTGTGTTCGATTTCTCGCTCGTATACGCGTATCGTCGAAAACCGAAAAATTTATTTCTCGTCCAATTTCATTGATTTTACATTTTATCGACCCAGAATGAAGAATGTAACATGAATATAACGTTTTTACTAAGTGTTAATTCGCATTATAACATGAGAATTGTCGAAAAATGTAATCGACACAAGAATTTCGCTATGTGAGGAGATAAAATAGTGAAATCTTTTTGAATACTTGTGCTACCCATTGAAAAATGTTACCAATCGATTCAGAACATTCCATTTCATCAGAACAAACAACTATATTAAATTGGAATCGCAGTTTTTAACATTGTTTCATATCGTATATGCGATTTTTCGCTCGTATATGCTTGTTCGAAAACCGTAATATTGTAATCTTGTCCAATTTTTTTGATTTTACATTCTATCAACGCAGGATGGAGAATGTAACAAGAATGTAACGCTTTTAATATGTTTCAATTCGCATTATAATTAGAAAATTGACGAATAATATAATCGACACATGCGAATTTTGCTATATGAGAAGATAAAAGCGTGAAATCTTAATGAATTCTTGTGCTACCCATTGAAAAATGTTACCAATCGATTCAGAACATTGCATTTAATAAGATCAAACAACTATATTATATTGGAATCGCAGTTTTAAACATTGTTTCATAGAGTTTATGTTATTTTTCGCTCCTATTCGCGTATCGTCGAAAACCGAAAAATTGTGATATCGTCCAATTTCGATGATTTTACATTCTATCGACGCAAAACGTATAATATAACTAGAATATGACGTTTTTACTATGTGTAAATTCGCGTTATAATATAAAAATTGTCGAAAAATATAAGCGACACATGCGAATTTCGCTTTGCGACAGGATAAAATCGTTGAAACCTTTTTGATTACTTGTGCTACCCTTTGAAAAATGTTACTAATTGATTCAGAACATTACATTCCATAAGATCAAACAACTATATTAAATTGGGATCGCAGTTTTTAACAATGTTTCACCTCGTATATGCGATTTTACGCTCGTATACGTGTATCGACGAAAACCGAAAATTTGCTACCTCGTCCAATTTCATTGATTTTACATTCTATCGACGCAGGAAGAAGAATATAACATGAATTTAACGATTATGCTAAGTGTGAATTCGAGTTATAACATGAAAATCGTCGAAAAATTTTATCGACACATGCGAATTTCGCTATGTGAGAAGATAAAATCGTGAAATCTTTCTGAATACTTGTGCTACCCATCGAAAAATATTACCAATCGATTCAGAACATTGTGTTTCTTCAGATCAAACGAATATATTAAATTGGAATCGCAGTTTTTAACATTGTTTCATATCGTATATGCGATTTTTCGGCCGTATTCGCGTATCGTCCAAAACCGAAAAATTGAAATCTCGTCCAATTGCATTGATTTTACATTCTAAATACGCAGGAAGAAGAGTATAACATGAATATAAAGTTTTTACAAAGTGTAAATTAGCGTTATAACATGAAAATTGTTGAAAAATGTAATCGACTCATGCGAATTTCTGTATGTGAGAGGATATAATCGTGAAATCTTTCAGAATACTTGTGCTACACATTCAAAAATGTTACTAATCGATTCCGAACATTGCATTTCATCAGATCAAACAACTATATTATATTGGAATCGCAGTTTTTTACATAGTTTCATATCGTATATGCGAATTTTCACTCGTATACCCGTATCGTCGAAATCCGAAAAATTGATATCTCATCAAATTTCATTGACTTTACATTCTATCGATGCAGAATGAAGAATGTAACATGAATATAACGTTTTCACTAAGTGTTAATTCGCGTTATAACATGAAAATTGTTGAAAAATGTAATCGACACATAAGAATTTCGCTATGTGAGAAGATAAAATTGTGAAATCTTTTTGAATACTTGTGCTACCCATTGAAAAATGTTACCAATCGATTTAGAACATTACATTTCATAAGATCAAACAACTATATTATATTGGAATCGCAGGTTTTAACATTATTTCATATCTTATATGCGATTTTTCGCTACTATACATGTATCATCGAAAACCGAAAAAATGTAATCCCGTCAATTTCTTTGATTTTACATTCTATCGACGCAGAATGGAGAATGTAACAAGAATATAACGTTTTTACTATGTTTAAATTCTCGTTATAACAAGAAAATTGACGAATAATAAAATCGATACTTGCGAATTTCGCTATGTGAGAAGATAAATTCGTTAAATCTTTTTGAATACTTGTGCTACCCATTCAAAAATATTAACAATCGATTCAAAACATTGCTTTTCATAAGATTAAACAACTATATTAAATTGGAATCGCAGTTTTTAACATTGTTTCGCATCGTATATGCCATTTTTCGCACGTATACGCGAATCGTCGAAAAGCGAAAAATTGAAATCTCATCCAATTTCATTGATTTTACATTCTATAGACGCAGAATGAAGAATATAACAAGAATATAAAGTTTTTACTCTGTGTTAGTTCGCGTAATAACATGAAAATTTGTCAAAAAATATAATCGACGCATGCGAATTTCGCTATGTGAGAATATAAAATCGTGAGATCATTCTGAATACTTGTGCTACCTATTCAAAAATGTTACCAATTGATTCAGAACATTGCATTTCATAAGATCAAACAACTATATTATATTGGAATCGCAGTTTTTAACATTGTTTCATATCGTATATTCGATTTTTCGCTCGTATAAGTGTATCGTCGAAAATCAAAAAATTGTAATCACGTCCAATTTCGTTGATTTTACATTCTATCGAAGGCAGAATGGAGTATATGGCAATAATGTAACGTTTATACTATGTGTTAATTCGCGTTATAATATGAAAATTGTCAAAAAATATTATCGACAAAAGCGATATTCGCTACGTGAGAAGTTAAAATTGTGATATCTCTCTGATTATTTGTGCTATCCTTTGAAAAATGTTACCAATCAATTCAGAACATTGCATTTCATAATATCAAACATATATATTATATTGGTATCGCAGTTATTAACATTCCTTCATACCGTACATTCGATTCATCGATCGTATACGCGTATCGTCGAAAACCGAAAAATTGAAAGCTCATCCAATTTCTTTGATTTTACATTTTATCGACGCAGAATGAAGAATGTAACAAGAATATAACGTGTTTACTACGTGTGAATTTGCGTTAAAACATGAAAAGTGTCGAAAAATATATTCGACACATGCGAATTTCGCTACTTGAGCAGTTAAAATTGTGATATCTTCCTGAATACTTGTGCTACCCATTGAAATATGTTACCAATCGAATCAGAACATTTCATTTCATAAGATGAAACAACTATATTATATTGGAGTAGCAGTTTTTAACATTGCTACATACCGTATATGCGATTTTACGCTCGTAGACTCATATCGTCGAAAACCAAAAATTGAAATCTCATGCAATTTCATTGATTTTACATTCTATAGACGCATAAAGTAAAATATAACAAGAATGTAACGTTATGAGAATGTGTACATTCGCGTTATAATAATAAAATTGTAGAGAAATGTATTGGACACATGCGAAATTCGCTATGTGAGAATATAAAATTGTAAATCTTTCTGAATTCTTGTGCTACCCTTTGAAATTTGTTACCAATCGATTCAGAACATTTAATCTCATAAGATCAAACAACTATATTATATTGGAATCGTTGTTTTTAACATTGCTTCATATCGTATATGCGATTTTTCGCTCGTATACGCGCATCGGCGAAAATCGAAAATTAAAATCACGTCGAATTTCATTGATTTTACATTGTATCGACGAAGGATGAAGAACATAACAAGAATGTAACGCTTTCACTACTTGTAAATTCGCTTTATAACATGAAAATTGTCGACGAATATATTCGACACAGGCGAATTTCGTTATTTGAGAATATTAAATCGTGAAATCTATCTGAATTCTTGTGCTACCCATTGAAAAATGTTGCCAATCGATTCAGAACATTGCATATCATAAGGTGAAACAACTTCATTATATATGAATCGTGATTTTTAACATTGTCTCATATCGTATATGCGATTTTTCGCTCGTATACGCGTATCGTTTCAAACCGAAAAATTGAAATCACTTCCAAATTCATTGAATTTACATTCTATCAACGCAGAATGAAGAACATATCAAGAATATAACGTTTTTACTATGTGTAAATTCGCGTTATAACATGAAAATTGTCGAAAAATTTTTCGACAAATGAGAATTTCGCAATGTGAGAAGATAAAATCGTGGAGTCTTTCTGAATTCTTGTGCTACCCATTGAAAAATGTTACCAATCGAATCAAAACATTGCATTTCATAAGATGAAACAACTATATTATATTGGAATAGCAGTTTTTAACATTGCTTCATATCGTAAATGCGATTTTTCGCTCGTATACGCGTATCTTTTCAAACGGAAAAATTGAAATCACTTCCAAATTCATTGAATTTACATTCTATCAACGCAGAATGAAGAACATATCAAGAATATAACGCTTTTACTATGTGTAAATTCGCGTTATAACATGAAAATTGTCGAAAAATTTTTCGACAAATGAGAATTTCGCAATGTGAGAAGATAAACTCGTGAAATCTTTCTGAATTCTTGTGCTACCCATTGAAAAACGTTACCAATCGATACAGAACATTGCATTTCATAACATGAAACAACTATATTATATTGGAATCGTGGTTTTTAACATTGTTTCATTTCGTATATGCGATTTTTCGCTCGTATACGCGTATCGTCTCAAACCGAAAAATTGAAATCTCCTCCAAATTCATTGAATTTACATTCTATCGACGCAGAATGAAGAATGTAACAAAAATATAATATATTTACTACGTGTAAATTCGCGTTATAACATGAAAATTGTGGATAATTGTATTGGAAACATGCGATTTTCTGTATGTGAGAAGATAAAATCGGGAAATCTTTCTGAATTCTTGTGCTACCCATTGAAAAATGTTAACTATCGATTCAGAACATTGCATTTCATAAGTTGAAACAACTATATTATAAAGGACTGGCAGTTTTTAACATTGCTTCATATCGTATATGCGATTTTTCGCTCGTATATGCGTATCATTTCAAACGGAAAAATTGAAATCACTTCCAAATTCATTGAATTTACATTCTATCAACGCAGAATGAAGAACATATCAAGAATATAACGTTTTTGCTATGTGTAAATTCGCGTTATAACATGAATATTGTCGAAAAATTTTTCGACAAATGAGAATTTCGCTATGTGAGAAGATAAAATCGTGAAATCTTTCTGAATTCTTGTGCTACACATTGAAAAATGTTACCTATCGATTCAGAACATTGCATTTCATAAGATGAAACAACTATATTATAAAGGACTAGCAGTTTTTAACATTGCTTCATATCGTATATGCGATTTTTCGCTCGTATACGCGTATCGTTTCAAACCGAAAAATTGAAATCACTTCCAAATACATTGAATTTACATTCCATCGACGCATAATGAAGAATGTAACAAGAATATAACATGTTTACTATGTGTAAATTCGCGTTATATCATGAAAATTGTATTCGACACATGCGAATTTCGCTATGTGAAAACTTAAAATCGTGAAATCTTTCTGAAATCTTGTGCTACCCAATGAAAAATGTTACCAATCGATTCAGAACATTGTATTTCATAACGTGAAAGAACTACATTATATTGGAATCGTGGTTTTTAACATGGTTTCATATCGTATATGCGATTTTTCGTTCGTATAAGCGTATCGTCTCAAATCGGAAAATTGAAATCTCCTCCAAATTCATTGAATTTACATTCTATAGAGGCAGAACGAAGAATGTGACAAAAATATAACACATTTACTAAGTGTGAATTCGCGTTATAACATGAAAATTGACGAGATATATATTCGACACATGTGAATTTCGCTATGTGACGAGTTAAAATCATGAAATCTTTCTGAATTCTTTTGTTACCCATTGAAAAATATTACCAATCTATTCAGTACATTGCATTTCATAAGGTGAGACAACAATATCATATTGGAATCGTTGTATTTAACATTGTTACATATCGTATATGCGATTTTTCGCTCGTATACGCGTATCGTCGAAAACCGAAAAATTGAAATCTCATCCAATTTCATTGATTTTACTTTCTTTCGACGCAGAATGAAGAATGTAACAAAAATATAAAATATTTACTACGTGTAAATTCGCGTTATAACATGAAAATTGTTGATATTTGTATTGGAAACATGCGATTTTCTGTATGTGAGAAGATAAAATCGGGAAATCTTTCTGAATTCTTGTGCTACCCATTGAAAAATGTTACCTATCGATTCAGAAAATTGCATTTCATAAGGTGAAACAACTATATTATAAAGTACTAGCAGTTTTTAACATTGCTTCATATCGTATATGCGATTTTTGGCTCGTATACGCGTATAGTTTCAAACCGAAAAATTGAAATCACTTCCAAATTCATTGAATTTAAATTCTATAAACGCAAAATGAAGAACATATCAAGAATATAACGTTTTTACTATGTGTAAATTCGCGTTATAACATGAAAATTGTCGAAAAATTTTTCGACAAATGAGAATTTCCCAATGTGAGAAGATAAAATTGTGGAATCTTTCTGAATTCTTGTGCTACCCATTGAAAAATGTTACCAATCGAATCAAAACATTGAGTTTCATAAGATGAAACAACTATATTTTATCGGAATAGCAGTTTTTAACATTGCTTCATATCGTATATGCAATTTTTCGCTCGTATACACGTATAGCCAAAAACGAAAAATTGAAATCTCATCCAATTTCATTGATTTTACTTTCTTTCGACGCAGAATGAAGAATGTAACAAAAATATAATATATTTACTACGTGTAAATTCGCGTTATAACATGAAAATTGTTGATAATTGTATTCGACACATGCGAATTTCGCTATGTGAGAAGATAAACTCGTGAAATCATTCAGAATTCTTGTGCTACCCATTGAAAAACGTTACCAATCGATACAGAACATTGCATTTCATAACATGAAACTACTATATTATAAAGGACTAGCAGTTTTTAACATTGCTTCATATCGTATATGCGATATTTCGCTCGTATACGCGTATCGTTTCAAACCGAAAAATTGAAATCACTTCCAAATTCATTGAATTTACATTCTATCAACGCAGAATGAAGAACATATCAAGAATATAACGTTTTTACTATGTGTAAATACGCGTTATAACATGAAAATTGACGAAAAATTTTTCGACAAATGAGTATTTCGCAATGTGAGAAGATAGAATCGTGGAATCTTTCTGAATTCTTGTGCTACCCATTGAAAAATGTTACCAATCGAATCAAAACATTGCATTTCATAAGAAGAAACAACTATATTATATTGGAATATCAGTTCTTAACATTCCTTCATAACGTACATGCGATTTTTCGCTCTTATACACGTATAGCCAAAAACGAAAAATTGAAATCTCATCCAATTTCATTGATTTTACTTTCTTTCGACGCAGAATGAAGAATGTAACAAAAATATAATATATTTACTACGTGTAAATTCGCGTTATAACATGAAAATTGTTGATAATTGTATTCGACACATGCGAATTTCGCTATGTGACAAGTTAAAATCGTGAAATCTTTTGAATACTTGTGCTACCCATTGAAAAATGTTACCAATCGATTCAGAACATTGCAATTCATAAGATGAAACAACTATATTATAAAGGACTAGCAGTTTTTAACATTGCTTCATATCGTATATACGATTTTTCGCTCGTATCCGCGTATCTTTTCAAACGGAAAAATTGAAATCACTTCCAAATTCATTGAATTTACATTCTATCAACGCAGATTGAAGAACATATCAAGAATATAACGTTTTTACTATGTGTAAATTCGCGTTATAACATGAAAATTGTCGAAAAATTTTTCGACAAATGGGAATTTCGCAATGTGAGAAGATAAACTCGTGAAATCTTTCTGAATTCTTGTGCTACCCATTGAAAAATGTTACCAATCGAATCAAAACATTGCATTTCATAAGATGAAACAACTATATTATATTGGAATCGTAGTTTTTAACATTGTTTCATTTCGTATATGCGATTTTTCGCTCGTATGCGCGTATCGTCTCAAACCGAAAAATTGAAATCTCCTCCAAATTCATTGAATTTACATTCTATCGACGCAGAATGAAGAATGTGACAAGAACATAACATATTTACTATGAGTGAATTCGCGTTATAACATGAAATTGTCGAGAAATATATTCGACACATGCGAATTTCACTATGTGACAAGTTAAAATCGTGAAATCTTTTGAATACTTGTGCTACCCATTGAAAAATGTTACCAATCGATTCAGAACATTGCAATTCATAAGATGAAACAACTATATTATAAAGGACTAGCAGTTTTTAACATTGCTTCATAATGTATATGCGATATTTCGCTCGTATACGCGTATCGTTTCAAACCGAAAAATTGAAATCACTTCCAAATTCATTGAATTTACATTCTATCAACGCAGAATGAAGAACATATCAAGAATATAACGTTTTTACTATGTGTAAATTCGCGTTATAACATGAAAATTGTCGAAAAATTTTTCGACAAATGAGAATTTCACAATGTGAGAAGATAAAATCGTGGAATCTTTCTGAATTCTTGTGCTACCCATTGAAAAATGTTACCAATCGAATCAAAACATTGCATTTCATAAGATGAAACAACTATATTATATTTGAATAGCAGTTTTTAACATTGCTTCATATCGTATATGCGATTTTTCGCTCGTATACACGTATAACCAAAAACGAAAAATTGAAATCTCATCCAATTTCATTGATTTTACTTTCTTTCGACGCAGAATGAAGAATGTAACAAAAATATAATATATTTACTACGTGTAAATTCGCGTTATAACATGAAACTTGTGGATAATTGTATTGGAAACATGCGATTTTCTGTATGTGAGAAGATAAAATCGGGAAATCTTTCTGAATTCTTGTGCTACCCATTGAAAAATGTTACCTATCGATTCAGAACATTGCATTTCATAAGGTGAATCAACTATATTATAAAGGACTGGCAGTTTTTAACATTGCTTCATATCGTATATGCGATTTTTCGCTCGTATACGCGTATCGTTTCAAACCGAAAAATTGAAATCACTTCCAAATACATTGAATTTACATTCCATCGACGCATAATGAAGAATGTAACAAGAATATAGCATGTTTACTATGTGTAAATTCGCGTTATATCATGAAAATTGTTGAAAAATGTATTCGACACATGCGAATTTCGCTATGTGAAAACTTAAAATCGTGAAATCTTTCTGAAATCTTGTGCTACCCAATGAAAAATGTTACCAATCGATTCAGAACATTGTATTTAATAACGTGAAAGAACTACATTATATTGGAATCTTGGTTTTTAACATGGTTTCATATCGTATATGCGATTTTTCGTTCGTGTAAGCGTATCGTCTCAAATCGGAAAATTGAAATCTCCTCCAAATTCATTGAATTTACATTCTATAGAGGCAGAACGAAAAATGTGACAAAAATATAACACATTTACTAAGTGTGAATTCGCGTTATAACATGAAAATTGACGAGATATATATTCAACACATGTGAATTTCGCTATGTGACGAGTTAAAATCATGAAATCTTTCTGAATTCTTTTGTTACCCATTGAAAAATATTACCAATCGATTCAGTACATTGCATTTCATAAGGTGAGACAACAATATCATATTGGAATCGTTGTATTTAACATTGTTACATATCGTATATGCGATTTTTCGTTCGTATACGCGTATCGTCGAAAACCGAAAAATTGAAATCTCATCCAATTTCTTTGATTTTACTTTCTTTCGACGCAGAATGAAGAATGTAACAAAAATATAAAATATTTACTACGTGTAAATTCGCGTTATAACATGAAAATTGTTGATATTTGTATTGGAAACATGCGATTTTCTGTATGTGAGAAGATAAAATCGGGAATTCTTTCTGAATTCTTGTGCTACCCATTGAAAAATGTTACCTATCGATTCAGAAAATTGCATTTCATAAGATGAAACAACTATATTTTATTGGAATAGCAGTTTTTAACATTGCTTCATATCGTATATGCGATTTTTCGCTCGTATACACGTATAGCCAAAAACGAAAAATTGAAATCTCATCCAATTTCATTGATTTTACTTTCTTTCTACGCAGAATGAAGAATGTAACAAAAATATAATATATTTACTACATGTAAATTCGCGTTATAACATGAAAATTGTTGATAATTGTATTCGACACATGCGAATTTCGCTATGTGACAAGTTAAAATCGTGAAATCTTTTGAAAACTTGTGCTACCCATTGAAAAATGTTACCAATCGATTCAGAACATTGCAATTCATAAGATGAAACAACTATATTATAAAGGACTAGCAGTTTTTAACATTGCTTCATATCGTATATGCGATATTTCGCTCGTATACGCGTATCGTTTCAAACCGAAAAATTGAAATCACTTCCAAATTCATTGAATTTACATTCTATCAACGCAGAATGAAGAACATATCAAGAATATAACGTTTTTACTATGTGTAAATTCGCGTTATAACATGAAAATTGTCGAAAAATTTTTCGACAAATGAGTATTTCGCAATGTGAGAAGATAAAATCGTGGAATCTTTCTGAATTCTTGTGCTACCCATTGAAAAATGTTACCAATCGAATCAAAACATTGCATTTCATAAGAAGAAACAACTATATTATATTGGAATATCAGTTCTTAACATTCCTTCATAACATACATGCGATTTTTCGCTCTTATACACGTATAGCCAAAAACGAAAAATTGAAATCTCATCCAATTTCATTGATTTTACTTTCTTTCGACGCAGAATGAAGAATGTAACAAAAATATAATATATTTACTACGTGTAAATTCGCGTTATAACATGAAAATTGTTGATATTTGTATTGGAAACATGCGATTTTCTGTATGTGAGAAAATAAAATCGGGAAATCTTTCTGAATTCTTGTGCTACCCAATGAAAAATGTTACCAATCGATTCAGAACATTGCATTTCATATCATGAAACAACTATATTATATTGGAATCGTTGTTCTTAACATTGTTTCTAATCGTATATGCGATTTTTCGCTCGTATAAGCGTATCGTCTCAAATCGAAAAATTGAAATCTCCACCAAATTCATTGAATTTATATTCTATCGACGCAGAATGAAGATTATAACAAGAATATAACGTTTTTACTGTGTGTAAATTCGCGTATTAACATGAAAATTGTCGTAAAATTTAATCGTCAAATGAGAATTTCGCTATGAGAAAAGATAAACTCGTGAAATCTTTCTGAATTCTTGTGCTACACATTGAAAAATGTTATCAATCGATACAGAACATTGCATTTCATAACAAGAAACAACTATATTATATTGGAATCGTGGTTTTTAACATTGTTTCATTTCTTATATGAGATTTTTCGCTCGTATACGCGTATCGTCTCAAACCGAAAAATTGAAATCTCCTCCAAATTCATTGAATTTACATTCTATCGACGCAGAATGAAGATTGTGACAAGAATATAACATATTTACTAGGAGTGAATTCGCGTTATAACATGAAATTGTCGAGAAATGTATTCGACACATGCGAATTTCGCTATGTGACAAGTTAAAATCGTGAAATCTTTTGAATACTTGTGCTACCCATTGAAAAATGTTACCAATCGATTCAGAACATTGCAATTCATAAGATGAAACAACTATATTATAAAGGACTAGCAGTTTTTAACATTGCTTCATATCGTATATGCGATTTTTCGCTCGTATCCGCGTATCTTTTCAAACGGAAAAATTGAAATCACTTCCAAATTCATTGAATTTACATTCTATCAACGCAGATTGAAGAACATATCAACAATATAACGTATTTACTATGTGTAAATTCGCGTTATAACATGAAAATTGTCGAAAAATTTTTCGACAAATGAGAATTTCGCAATGTGAGAAGATAAACTCGTGAAATCATTCAGAATTCTTGTGCTACCCATTGAAAAACGTTACCAATCGATACAGAACATTGCATTTCATAACATGAAACTACTATATTATATTGGAATCGTGGTTTTTAACATTGTTTCATTTCGTATATGCGATTTTTCGCTCGTATGCGCGTATCGTTTCAAACCGAAAAATTGAAATCACTTCCAAATTCATTGAATTTACATTCTATCAACGCAGAATGAAGAACATATCAAGAATATAACGTTTTTACTATGTGTAAATTCGCGTTATAACATGAAAATTGTCGAAAAATTTTTCGACAAATGAGTATTTCGCAATGTGAGAAGATAAAATCGTGGAATCTTTCTGAATTCTTGTGCTACCCATTGAAAAATGTTACCAATCGAATCAAAACATTGCATTTCATAAGAAGAAACAACTATATTATATTGGAATATCAGTTCTTAACATTCCTTCATAACGTACATGCGATTTTTCGCTCTTATACACGTATAGCCAAAAACGAAAAATTGAAATCTCATCCAATTTCATTGATTTTACTTTCTTTCGACGCAGAATGAAGAATGTAACAAAAATATAATATATTTACTACGTGTAAATTCGCGTTATAACATGAAAATTGTTGATATTTGTATTGGAGACATGCGATTTTCTGTATGTGAGAAGAAAAAATCAGGAAATCTTTCTGAATTCTTGTGCTACCCAATGAAAAATGTTACCAATCGATTCAGAACATTGCATTTCATATCATGAAACAACTATATTATATTGGAATCGTTGTTCTTAACATTGTTTCTAATCGTTTATGCGATTTTTAGCTCGTATAAGCGTATCGTCTCAAATCGAAAAATTGAAATCTCCACCAAATTCATTGAATTTATATTCTATCGACGCAGAATGAAGATTATAACAAGAATATAACGTTTTTACTGTGTGTAAATTCGCGTATTAACATGAAAATTGTCGAAAAATTTAATGGTCAAATGAGAATTTCGCTATGTGAAAAGATAAACTCGTGAAATCTTTCTGAATTCTTGTGCTACCCATTGAAAAATGTTACCAATCGATACAGAACATTGCATTTCATAACATGAAACAACTATATTATATTGGAATCGTGGTTTTTAAAATTGTTTCATTTCTTATATGAGATTTTTCGCTCGTATACGCGTATCGTCTCAAACCGAAAAATTGAAATCTCCTCCAAATTCATTGAATTTACATTCTATCGACGCAGAATGAAGATTGTGACAAGAATATAACATATTTACTAGGAGTGAATTCGCGTTATAACATGAAATTGTCGAGAAATGTATTCGACACATGCGAATTTCGCTATGTGACAAGTTAAAATCGTGAAATCTTTCTGAATTCTTGTGCTACCCATTGAAAAACGTTACCAATCGATACAGAACATTGCATTTCATAACATGAAACAACTATATTATATTGGAATCGTGGTTTTTAACATTGTTTCATTTCGTATATGCGATTTTTCGCTCATATGCGCGTATCGTCTCAAACCGAAAAATTGAAATCTCCTCCAAATTCATTGAATTTACATTCTATCGACGCAGAATGAAGAATGTGACAAGAATATAACATATTTACTATGAGTGAATTCGCGTTATAACATGAAAATTGTTGAAAAATGTATTCGACACATGCGAATTTCGCTATGTGAAAACTTAAAATCGTGAAATCTTTCTGAAATCTTGTGCTACCCAATGAAAAATGTTACCAATCGATTCAGAACATTGTATTTAATAACGTGAAAGAACTACATTATATTGGAATCTTGGTTTTTAACATGGTTTCATATCGTATATGCGATTTTTCGTTCGTGTAAGCGTATCGTCTCAAATCGGAAAATTGAAATCTCCTCCAAATTCATTGAATTTACATTCTATAGAGGCAGAACGAAAAATGTGACAAAAATATAACACATTTACTAAGTGTGAATTCGCGTTATAACATGAAAATTGACGAGATATATATTCAACACATGTGAATTTCGCTATGTGACGAGTTAAAATCATGAAATCTTTCTGAATTCTTTTGTTACCCATTGAAAAATATTACCAATCGATTCAGTACATTGCATTTCATAAGGTGAGACAACAATATCATATTGGAATCGTTGTATTTAACATTGTTACATATCGTACATGCGATTTTTCGTTCGTATACGCGTATCGTCGAAAACCGAAAAATTGAAATCTCATCCAATTTCTTTGATTTTACTTTCTTTCGACGCAGAATGAAGAATGTAACAAAAATATAAAATATTTACTACGTGTAAATTCGCGTTATAACATGAAAATTGTTGATATTTGTATTGGAAACATGCGATTTTCTGTATGTGAGAAGATAAAATCGGGAATTCTTTCTGAATTCTTGTGCTACCCATTGAAAAATGTTACCTATCGATTCAGAAAATTGCATTTCATAAGGTGAAACAACTATATTATAAAGGACTAGCAGTTTTTAACATTGCTTCATATCGTATATGCGATTTTTGGCTCGTATACGCGTATCGTTTCAAACCGAAAAATTGAAATCACTTCCAAATTCATTGAATTTAAATTCTATAAACGCAAAATGAAGAACATATCAAGAATATAACGTTTTTACTATGTGTAAATTCGCGTTATAACATGAAAATTGTCGAAAAATTTTTCGACAAATGAGAATTTCCCAATGTGAGAAGATAATATTGTGGAATCTTTCTGAATTCTTGTGCTACCCATTGAAAAATGTTACCAATCGAATCAAAACATTGCATTTCATAAGATGAAACAACTATATTTTATTGGAATAGCAGTTTTTAACATTGCTTCATATCGTATATGCGATTTTTCGCTCGTATACACGTATAGCCAAAAACGAAAAATTGAAATCTCATCCAATTTCATTGATTTTACTTTCTTTCTACGCAGAATGAAGAATGTAACAAAAATATAATATATTTACTACATGTAAATTCGCGTTATAACATGAAAATTGTTGATAATTGTATTCGACACATGCGAATTTCGCTATGTGACAAGTTAAAATCGTGAAATCTTTTGAAAACTTGTGCTACCCATTGAAAAATGTTACCAATCGATTCAGAACATTGCAATTCATAAGATGAAACAACTATATTATAAAGGACTAGCAGTTTTTAACATTGCTTCATATCGTATATGCGATATTTCGCTCGTATACGCGTATCGTTTCAAACCGAAAAATTGAAATCACTTCCAAATTCATTGAATTTACATTCTATCAACGCAGAATGAAGAACATATCAAGAATATAACGTTTTTACTATGTGTAAATTCGCGTTATAACATGAAAATTGTCGAAAAATTTTTCGACAAATGAGTATTTCGCAATGTGAGAAGATAAAATCGTGGAATCTTTCTGAATTCTTGTGCTACCCATTGAAAAATGTTACCAATCGAATCAAAACATTGCATTTCATAAGAAGAAACAACTATATTATATTGGAATATCAGTTCTTAACATTCCTTCATAACATACATGCGATTTTTCGCTCTTATACACGTATAGCCAAAAACGAAAAATTGAAATCTCATCCAATTTCATTGATTTTACTTTCTTTCGACGCAGAATGAAGAATGTAACAAAAATATAATATATTTACTACGTGTAAATTCGCGTTATAACATGAAAATTGTTGATATTTGTATTGGAAACATGCGATTTTCTGTATGTGAGAAGATAAAATCGGGAAATCTTTCTGAATTCTTGTGCTACCCAATGAAAAATGTTACCAATCGATTCAGAACATTGCATTTCATATCATGAAACAACTATATTATATTGGAATCGTTGTTCTTAACATTGTTTCTAATCGTATATGCGATTTTTCGCTCGTATAAGCGTATCGTCTCAAATCGAAAAATTGAAATCTCCACCAAATTCATTGAATTTATATTCTATCGACGCAGAATGAAGATTATAACAAGAATATAACGTTTTTACTGTGTGTAAATTCGCGTATTAACATGAAAATTGTCGAAAAATTTAATCGTCAAATGAGAATTTCGCTATGAGAAAAGATAAACTCGTGAAATCTTTCTGAATTCTTGTGCTACACATTGAAAAATGTTACCAATCGATACAGAACATTGCATTTCATAACAAGAAACAACTATATTATATTGGAATCGTGGTTTTTAACATTGTTTCATTTCTTATATGAGATTTTTCGCTCGTATACGCGTATCGTCTCAAACCGAAAAATTGAAATCTCCTCCAAATTCATTGAATTTACATTCTATCGACGCAGAATGAAGTTTGTGACAAGAATATAACATATTTACTAGGAGTGAATTCGCGTTATAACATGAAATTGTCGAGAAATGTATTCGACACATGCGAATTTCGCTATGTGACAAGTTAAAATCGTGAAATCTTTTGAATACTTGTGCTACCCATTGAAAAATGTTACCAATCGATTCAGAACATTGCAATTCATAAGATGAAACAACTATATTATAAAGGACTAGCAGTTTTTAACATTGCTTCATATCGTATATGCGATTTTTCGCTCGTATCCGCGTATCTTTTCAAACGGAAAAATTGAAATCACTTCCAAATTCATTGAATTTACATTCTATCAACGCAGATTGAAGAACATATCAACAATATAACGTTTTTACTATGTGTAAATTCGCGTTATAACATGAAAATTGTCGAAAAATTTTTCGACAAATGAGAATTTCGCAATGTGAGAAGATAAACTCGTGAAATCATTCTGAATTCTTGTGCTACCCATTGAAAAACGTTACCAATCGATACAGAACATTGCATTTCATAACATGAAACTACTATATTATATTGGAATCGTGGTTTTTAACATTGTTTCATTTCGTATATGCGATTTTTCGCTCGTATGCGCGTATCGTTTCAAACCGAAAAATTGAAATCACTTCCAAATTCATTGAATTTACATTCTATCAACGCAGAATGAAGAACATATCAAGAATATAACGTTTTTACTATGTGTAAATTCGCGTTATAACATGAAAATTGTCGAAAAATTTTTCGACAAATGAGTATTTCGCAATGTGGGAAGATAAAATCGTGGAATCTTTCTGAATTCTTGTGCTACCCATTGAAAAATGTTACCAATCGAATCAAAACATTGCATTTCATAAGAAGAAACAACTATATTATATTGGAATATCAGTTCTTAACATTCCTTCATAACGTACATGCGATTTTTCGCTCTTATACACGTATAGCCAAAAACGAAAAATTGAAATCTCATCCAATTTCATTGATTTTACTTTCTTTCGACGCAGAATGAAGAATGTAACAAAAATATAATATATTTACTACGTGTAAATTCGCGTTATAACATGAAAATTGTTGATATTTGTATTGGAAACATGCGATTTTCTGTATGTGAGAAGAAAAAATCGGGAAATCTTTCTGAATTCTTGTGCTACCCAATGAAAAATGTTACCAATCGATTCAGAACATTGCATTTCATATCATGAAACAACTATATTATATTGGAATCGTTGTTCTTAACATTGTTTCTAATCGTTTATGCGATTTTTAGCTCGTATAAGCGTATCGTCTCAAATCGAAAAATTGAAATCTCCACCAAATTCATTGAATTTATATTCTATCGACGCAGAATGAAGATTATAACAAGAATATAACGTTTTTACTGTGTGTAAATTCGCGTATTAACATGAAAATTGTCGAAAAATTTAATGGTCAAATGAGAATTTCGCTATGTGAAAAGATAAACTCGTGAAATCTTTCTGAATTCTTGTGCTACCCATTGAAAAATGTTACCAATCGATACAGAACATTGCATTTCATAACATGAAACAACTATATTATATTGGAATCGTGGTTTTTAAAATTGTTTCATTTCTTATATGAGATTTTTCGCTCGTATACGCGTATCGTCTCAAACCGAAAAATTGAAATCTCCTCCAAATTCATTGAATTTACATTCTATCGACGCAGAATGAAGATTGTGACAAGAATATAACATATTTACTAGGAGTGAATTCGCGTTATAACATGAAATTGTCGAGAAATGTATTCGACACATGCGAATTTCGCTATGTGACAAGTTAAAATCGTGAAATCTTTCTGAATTCTTGTGCTACCCATTGAAAAACGTTACCAATCGATACAGAACATTGCATTTCATAACATGAAACAACTATATTATATTGGAATCGTGGTTTTTAACATTGTTTCATTTCGTATATGCGATTTTTCGCTCATATGCGCGTATCGTCTCAAACCGAAAAATTGAAATCTCCTCCAAATTCATTGAATTTACATTCTATCGACGCAGAATGAAGAATGTGACAAGAATATAACATATTTACTATGAGTGAATTCGCGTTATAACATGAAATTGTCGAGAAATGTATTCGACACATGCGAATTTCACTATGTGACAAGTTAAAATCGTGAAATCTTTTGAATACTTGTGCTACCCATTGAAAAATGTTACCAATCGATTCAGAACATTGCAATTCATAAGATGAAACAACTATATTATAAAGGACTAGCAGTTTTTAACATTGCTTCATAATGTATATGCGATATTTCGCTAGTATACGCGTATCGTTTCAAACCGAAAAATTGAAATCACTTTCAAATTCATTGAATTTACATTCTATCAACGCAGAATGAAGAACATATCAAGAATATAACGTTTTTACTATGTGTAAATTCGCGTTATAACATGAAAATTGTCGAAAAATTTTTCGACAAATGAGAATTTCACAATGTGAGAAGATAAAATCGTGGAATCTTTCTGAATTCTTGTGCTACCCATTGAAAAATGTTACCAATCGAATCAAAACATTGCATTTCATAAGATGAAACAACTATATTATATTTGAATAGCAGTTTTTAACATTGCTTCATATCGTATATGCGATTTTTCGCTCGTATACACGTATAACCAAAAACGAAAAATTGAAATCTCATCCAATTTCATTGATTTTACTTTCTTTCGACGCAGAATGAAGAATGTAACAAAAATATAATATATTTACTACGTGTAAATTCGCGTTATAACATGAAAATTGTGGATAATTGTATTGGAAACATGCGATTTTCTGTATGTGAGAAGATAAAATCGGGAAATCTTTCTGAATACTTGTGCTACCCATTGAAAAATGTTACCAATCGATTCAGAACATTGCAATTCATAAGATGAAACAACTATATTATAAAGGACTAGCAGTTTTTAACATTGCTTCATAATGTATATGCGATATTTCGCTCGTATACGCGTATCGTTTCCAACCGAAAAATTGAAATCACTTCCAAATTCATTGAATTTATATTCTATCAACGCAGAATGAAGAACATATCAAGAATATAACATTTTTACTATGTGTAAATTCGCGTTATAACATGAAAATTGTCGAAAAATTTTTCGACAAATGAGAATTTCACAATGTGAGAAGATAAAATCGTGGAATCTTTCTGAATTCTTGTGCTACCCATTGAAAAATGTTACCAATCGAATCAAAACATTGCATTTCATAAGATGAAACAACTATATTATATTGGAATAGCAGTTTTTAACATTGCTTCATATCGTATATGCGATTTTTCGCTCGTATACACGTATAGACAAAACCGAAAAATTGAAATCTCATCCAATTTCGTTGATTTTTCTTTCTTTCGACGCAGAATGAAGAATGTAACAAAAATATAATATATTTACTACGTGTAAATTCGCGTTATAACATGAAAATTGTTGATAATTGTATTGGAAACATGCGATTTTCTGTATGTGAGAAGATAAAATCGGGAAATCTTTCTGAATTCTTGTGCTACCCATTGAAAAATGTTACCTATCGATTCAGAACATTGCATTTCATAAGGTGAAACAACTATATTATAAAGGACTAGCAGTTTTTAACATTGCTTCATATCGTATATGCGATTTTTGGCTCGTATACGCGTATCGTTTCAAACCGAAAAATTGAAATCACTTCCAAATTCATTGAATTTAAATTCTATAAACTCAAAATGAAGAACATATCAAGAATATAACGTTTTTACTATGAGTAAATTCGCGTTATAACATGAAAATTGTCGAAAAATTTTTCGACAAATGAGAATTTCCCAATGTGAGAAGATAAAATTGTGGTATCTTTCTGAATTCTTGTGCTACCCATTGAAAAATGTTACCAATCGAATCAAAACATTGCATTTCATAAGGTGAGACAACAATATCATATTGGAATCGTTGTATTTAACATTGTTTCATTTCGTATATGCGATTTTTCGCTCGTATACGCGTATCGTCACCAACCGAAAAATTTACATCTCATACAAAATCATTGATTTTACATTCTATCGACGCAGAATGAAGAATGTAACAAGAATATAACTTTTTACTAAGTGTAAATATGTGTTATAGCATGAAACTTATCGAAAATTGTATTCGACACATGCGAATTTCGCTATGTGAGGAGTTAAAATCGTGAAATGTTTCTAAATCCTTGTGTTACCCATTGAAAAATGTTAACAATCGATACAGAACATTGCTTTTCATAAGGTGAAACAACTATATTATGTTGGAATTGTGGTTTTTAACATTGTCTCATATCGTATATGCGATTTTTCGCTCGTATTCGAGAGTCGTTAAAAACAGAAAAATTGAAATATCAACAAATTTCATTGATTCTACATTCTATCGACGCAGGATGAAGAATATAATAAGAATATAACGTTTTTAATATGTGTAAATTCGCGTTAAAATATTTAAATTGTAGAGAAATGTATCCGACACATGCGAATTTCGCTATGTGAGAAGTTAAAATCGTGTAATCTTTCTGACTACTTGCGCTACCCATTGAAAAATGTTACCAATCGATTAGGAATATTGAATTTCATAAGATGAAACAACTATATTATATTAGGATCGAGGTTTTTAACATTCTTTAATATCGTATATGCGACTTTTCGCTCGTATACGCGAATCGTCGCAAACCGAAAAATTGAAAACTCATCCAAATTCATTGATTTTATATTCTATCGACGCAGAATGAAGAATGAAACAAGAATACGACGTGTTTACTACGTGTTAATTCGAGTTATAACATGAGAATTGTCGAGAAATGTATTCGACACATGTGAATTTCGCTATATGACAAGTTAAAATCGTGAAATCTTTTGAATAATTGTGCTACCCATTGAAAAAGGTTACCAATCGATTCAGAACATTGCATTTCATCAGATGAAACATCTATATTATAAAGGACTAGCAGTTTTTATCATTACTTCATATCGTATATGCGATTTTTCGCTCGTATATACGTACCGTCGAAAACCAAAAATTGTAATCTCATCCAATTTGATTGATTTTACTTTCTTTCGACTCAGAATGAAGAATGTAACAAGAATATAACATATTTACTATGTGTAAATTCGCGTTATAACATGAAAATTGTCGATAATTGTATTGGAAACATGCGATTTTTGCTATGTGAGAAGATAAAATCGTGAAATCTTTTTGAATTCTGGTGGTACCCAATGTAAAATGTTACCAATCGATTCAGGACATTGCATTTCATAACATGATACAACTATATTATATTGGAATCGTGGTTTTTAACATTGTTTCATATCGTATATGCGATTTCTCGCTTGTATACGCGTATCGTCTCAAACCGAAAAATTGAAATCTCCTCCAAATTCATTGAATTTACATTCTATCGACGCAGAATGAAGAATATAACAAGAATATAACGTTTTTACTATGTGTAAAAACACGTTATAACATGAAAATTGTCGAAAAATTTAATCGACATATGCGGATTTCGAAATATGAGAAGATATAATTGTGAAATCTTTATAAATACTTGTGTCACGGATTAAAAAATTTTATCAATCGAATCAGAACATTGCATTTCATATGATCAAACAAAAATTTTATAGAGGAATCGAAGTTTTTAACATTGTTTCTTATCCCATATGCGATTTTTCGCTCATAGAGACGTACCGTTGAAAAACGAGAAATTGAAATCTACGCCGATTTAATTGATTTTATATTCTGTCGACGCAGAATGAAGAATATAACAAGAATAAAACTTTTTTACAATGTGTAAATACGCGTTATAACATGATAATTGCCTAAAAATGTAATCGACATATGCGAATTTCGGTATATGTTAAGATAAAATAGTGAAATCATTCTAAATACTTGTGTCAGGGATGGAAAAGTGTTACCAATCTATTCAGAACATTGCATTTCATAAGATCAAATAGCAATTTTATATTGGAATCGAAGTTTTTAACATTGCTTCATGTCATATATGCGATTCTTCGCTCATAAACGCGTATCGTCGATGAACCAAAAATGGAAATCTCGTCCGATTTCCATTTGATTTTATATTTTATCGACGCAGAATGAAGAAAGTAACAAGAATATAACGATTTTACTATGATTAAAAAACATGTTACAACATGAAAATTGTCGAAAAATTTTATCGACATATGCGAATTTAGGTATATATGAAGGTAAAATCGTGAAATTTTTTTAAATTCTTGTGACACAGATTGAAAAATGTTACCAGTCGATTCAGAACGATGCATTTCATAAGATCAAACAACAATTTTATAGAGGAATCTTAGTTTTTGATATTGTTTCATATCCTATATGGGATTATTCGCTCATAAACGCGTAACGTCGATAAGAGAAAAATTGAAATCTCGTCCGATTTAATTGATTTTATTCTATCGACGCAGAATGAAGAATGTAACAAGAATATAACGATTTTACTATGATTAAGAAACATGTTACAACATGAAAATTGTCGAAAAATGTAATCGACATGTGGGAATTTCGGTATATGAGAGGATAAAATCCTGAAATCTTTCTAAATACTTGTGCCACAGATTGAAAAATGTTACCAATCGATTCAGAACAATGCATTTCATAAGGTCAATCTACAATTATATAGTGGAATCATAGTTTTTAACATTGTTTCATATCCTATATGCATTCTTTCGCACAAAGCGCCTATCGTCGAAAAACGAAAAATGGATATCTCGTCCGATTTCACTGGTTTTATATTCCATTGACGCAGAATGAATAATATAACAAGAATATAACGATTTTACTGTTTTTAAATACGCGTTATAACATGATAATTGTCGAAAAATGTAATCGACGTATGTGAATTACGGTATATGAGAAGATAAAATAGTAAAATCTTTCTTAATATTTATGTCACATATGGAAAAATGTTACCAAACGATTCAGAACAATGCATTTCATAATATCAAACAACAATTATATATTGGAATCGAAGTTTTTAACATTGTTTAATGTCGTATATGCGATTTATCGCTCCTAAACGCGTATCGTCCAAAAACGAAAAATAGAAATCTCGTTAGATTTCAAGGATTTTATATTCTATCGACGCAGAATGAAGAATATAACTAGAATATAACTTTTTTACAACGTGTAAATACGCGTTATAACATGATAATTGTCCAAATATGTAATCGACATATGCGAATTTCGTTATTTGAGAAGAAAAAATCGTGAAATCGTTCTAAATTCTTGTGTCGCGGATTGAAAAATGTTACCAAACGATTCAGAACAATGCATTTCATAAGATCAAACGAAAATTTTATAGTTCATTCGAAGTTTTTAATATTGTTACATTACCTGTATGAGATTTTTCGCTCCTAGACGCGTATCGTTGAAAATCGAGAAATTGAAATCCCGTCCGATTTCATTGATTTTATATTCTATCGACGCAGATTGAAGAATATGACAAGATTAAAACATTTTTACTAAGAGTAAATACACGTTATAACATGATAATTGTCGAATAATTTAATCGACATATGCGAATTTCGGTATATGTGAAGATAAAATAGTGAAATCATTCTATCTACTTGTGTCAGGGATGGAAAAATGTTACCAATCGATTCAGAACATTGCATTTCATAAGATCAAACAACAATTTTATATTGGAATCGAAGTTTTTAACATTGTTTCATATCCTATATTCGTTTTTTCGCTCATAAACGCGTATCGTCGACAAACGTAACGTTGAAATGTCGTCCAATTTTATTGATATTACATTCCATAGACTCAGAATGAAGAATATAACAATAATATTACGTTTTTGCTATGTGTAAATAAGCGTTAAAAATTAAAAATGTAGAAAAATGCAATCGACATAAGCGAATTTCGTTTTATGAGAAGGTAATATCGTGAAATATTTCTAAATACTTGTGCCACAGTTCGAAAAATGTTACAAATCGATTGAGAATATTGAGTTTTATAAGATCAAACAATTATTTTATAATGGAATCGAAGTTTTTAACACTGTTTCATATCCTATATACGATTTTTCGCTCATATACTCGATCCGTCGAAAAACGTAAAATTGAAATCTCGACCAATTTCATTGATTTTATATTCTATCGTCGCAGAATGAAGAATATAACAAGAAAATATCGTTTTAACAATGTTTAAACACTCGTTATAGCATGAAAATTGTCGAAAAATGTAATCGACACATGCGAATTTCGCTATATGAGAAGATAAAATCGAGAAATCTTTGAAAATACTTGTGCCAAAGTTTGAAAAATTTTACCAATCCATTCAGAACATTGCATTTAATACGATAAAACATCTATTTTATTTTGTAATCAAAGTTTTTAACATTGTTTCATGTCGTATATACGATTAGTTGCTCATTTACGCGTCTCTTCTAAATACGAATAGTTGAAATCTCTTCAATTTCACTGATTTTATACTCTATCGACACAGAATGAAGAATATAACTTTTTTACTATGTATAAATTTGTGTTATATAGTGAAAATTGTCGATAATATATTCGACAAGTGCAAATTACTCTATATGAGAAGATGAAATCGTGATATCTTTGAAAATACTTATGCCACAGTTTGAAAAGTGTTACCAATCTATTCAGAACATTGCATTTCATGAGATCAAAGAAATATATTATATTGGTACCGAAGATTTTAAAATTGTTTTATATTGTCTATACATATTTTCGCTCATATACGGGTTTCGTTTATATACGAAATGTTTTAATTTCTATCAATTTCATTGATTTTATGATCTATCAGCTCAGAATGAAGAATATAACACGAAGATAACGTTTTTACTATGATTAAATACGCCTTTTATTATGAAAATTGTCGAAAAATGTAAACGGAACTTACGAATTTCGTAATATGAAATGTTGTACTCGTGAACTCTTTTAAAATGCTTGTACCACAGTTTGACAATTGTTATCAATCTATTCAGAACATTGCATATAATAAGATCAAACAACTATTTTATATTCGAATCGAAGATTATAGCTTTGTATCATATCGTATATACGATTCGTCCCTCATATACTCGTATCGTTGAAATACGAAAAGTTGAAATCTCAATCAATTTCATTGTTGTTATATTCATTAAAGCGGAATAAAGGATATAATAAAAATATAAAGTTTTTACTATGCGTTAATACGCAATATAGCATGAAAATTTTCGAAAACACTAATCGACACATGCGAATTTTGCTATCTGACAAATTAAAATCGTGAAATCTTTGAAAATGCCTGTATCTCATTTTGACAAATGTTACCATTCGATTCAGAACATTGCACTTCATAAGATAAAACAACTATTTTATATTGCAACCGAATTTTTTAACATTGCTTCAAATAGTAAATTATTTTTGCTCATATACGCGTATCGTCGAAGTACGAAAAGTTGAAATCTTATACAATTTCATAATTTTTATATTTTATCGACGCAGAATAAAGAATTTTACATGAATATAACGTTTTACTATTTGTAAAAACGCGATATAATATGAAAATTGTTGAAAAATATAATCTATACATGCGAATTTCGCTATATGAGAAGATAAAATTGTGAAATCTTTCTGAATACTTGTGCCAATGATTGACAAATGTTTCCAATCGATTCAGATCATTGCAGTTAATAAGATCAAACAATTATTTTATATTGGAATCAAGTTTTTAACATTGTTTCATTTCGTATATACGATTTTTCGCTCATAAACGCGTATCGTCGATAAACGAAAAATTAAAATCTCGTCCGATTTCATTGACTTTATATTCTATCGACGCAGAATGATGAATATAACAAGAATATAACGTTTTTACTATGTGTAAATACGCGTTATAACATGATAATTGTCGAAAAATATAATCGACATACGCGAATTTCGGTATATGAGAAGATAAAATCGTGTAATCTTTCTAAATACTTGTGTTACGGATGGAAAAATGTTACCAATTGATTCAAAACAATGCATTTCGTAAGATCAAACAACTATTTTATATAGGAATCGAAGATTTTAACATTGCTTCATATCTTATATACGATTATTCGCTCTTATAAGCGTATCGTCGAAATATGAAAAATTGAAATTATTATCAACTTCATTGATTTTATATTATATCGACGCAAAATAAAATATACATCAAGAATTTAACGTTTCTACTAAGAGCATATACGCGTTTTAATATGAAAACTGTTGAAAAAAGTAATCGACGCGTGCGAATTTCATTATATGATAGGAGAAATTGTGAAATCTTTTGTAATACTTGTACCACTAATTGAAAAATATTACCAATCGATTAAGAACATAGCATTTCATAACATCAAGGAACTATTTTATATGGGAATCGAAGTTTTTAATATTGTTTTATTATATATGCGATTTTTCGCTAATGTCCCCTTATCGTCAAAATACGAAAAGTTGAAATCTCTTTGAATTTCATTATTTTTATATTCCACCGACGCAGAATAAGGAATTTAACATGAATATAACATTTTTACTATTTGTAAATTCGTGTTTAGCTTGATAATTTTCGAGAAACATAATAGAGACATTCGAATTTCGCTATGTGAGAAAATAAAATCGTGAAATCTTTGAAATTACGTGAACCACAGTTTGAAAAATGTTACCAAACGATTCAGGACATTGCATTTAAAAAGTTAAGAGAACTATATTATATTGGAATCGAAGTTGTTAACATTGTTTCACTTCTCATATACGATTTTCGCTAATATACGCGTTCCGTCGAAATACGAAAAGATGAAATCTCTATAAATTTCATTGTTTTTTCATTTTATCGACGCAGAATGATGAAAACAACAAGAATATAACGTTTTTTCCATATGTAAATACGCGTTATAACCTGAAAAATGTCGAAGAAACTATTCGACTTATTCGAATACCACTCTATGAGAAAATGAAATCGTGAAATCTTTGAAAATACTTGTACCACAGTTTGATATATGTTTCCAGTCGATACAGAACATTGAATTTCCCAAGAGCGAACAACTATTTAATGTAGGAATCGAATATTTTAACAATTTTTTATATCGTATATACGATTTTTCGTCCATATACGCGTATCGTAGAAATACGAAAAGTTGAAATCTCAATCTATTTCATTGTTGTTATATTCATCGACGCAGAATTAGGGCTATAACAAGAATATAACGTTTTTAAACTGTGCAAATACGCATTATAACATGAAAATTGTCGATAAATTAATCGACACATGCGAATTTCGCTATATGAGAATATAAAATCGTGTAATCTTTGAAAATACTTGTACCACAGTTTGAAAAATATACCCAATCGATTCAGAACATTGAATATCATAAGATCAAACAACTTCTTTATTTTGGATACGAAGTCTTTAACATTGTTTCATATTGTATATTGTCACGTTGCCGTATGACGACGTGTGTTATCCAAAGTATCACTAAATAATAGAATATAGATCACAGAAATGCCAATCCCACTGTCGGTAACCTTACTGTCGATAGTTCTACTGTAGATAATCCTACCATCAATAATTTTGCTGTCGGTAAACTTCTGTAGGTAAATCTATAGTCGGTCCCTCTATTGTAGTTAATAACACCTTAGAAATATTAACAAGATTGATGGTTACTACTAATACTAAAAAAGGAAATACTACTGTTAAATAAGACTCATTTAATAAATAAATGAGAGAACATACGTTAAAATTAAAATTAATAAACAAATGGAATAAAAGTAGATGGATAAGACTTAAATTATAGACTACCAAGAAACTAACAATATACATAAACGCACCCACTTATAAACAAATTAATAATAGATTGGTAATATTAAGGAATTTTATATTACATTATTAAGGAAAGATTTATTATTAGAAATGACATTAATTATTAATACACTATTAAAACCTTCACGTATTCATAATTGCACGAATATCTATAAGAAACTTGTTAACAAAAGAATGTAAAATATTATAAGTTTATAATTTCAAAATATAAAATAATAAAGATAGAGCGACAAGTCCGAGACATTCTTATCGCGAATGGCTAAACTACATCCTGTGATAACCGTATTCCAGAGCTAAGGATTCCTGGAATTACGTCCGGTGATAACCGCATTCAAAAGCCTAAAGACTCAAGGAATTACATACAGTGATAACAGCATTCCAGAGACCAAGGATTCCGGGAACTACAACCGGTGATCACCGCGCCTGCGAACTAAGCATTCCGGTAACTAAAGCAGATGATTACCGCATTCCTGAGGTTAAGAATTCTCGGAACCACATCCAGTGATAAGCGTCGACTGGCAGCAAGTCCCAGAAAAGTAACGAAGGAATGCTTATACTGCCTCATGCCACCCTTTCCCACGAGCAATGCCTTCATGCGTAGACGGCAAGTGCAGACGGCGCGCATGCGCAGCAACACCATCGGGAAGTCAACCAAGTGGGTGAGTAGCGAAGCGGCGGCCGGTCTTCATCCGTCGCTCAACAAGATCAGCAGCAAAAACTTTTAGCTCCGCATTTAAGAATTATTGAGATAAATCAACTTTACATTGTTCTTAGGAAAAGTAGATTGGTCTACTGCATAGTCGAATTATTACGCCATACGATTCACGGCAGTTACGTTTTCAAGCGCGAATATTAAGCATGTATAAAAGGTTATAACGAGAGAATACATTTTTCTTTCCTACTGGTTATTTCGGTGAAGTTGCAAATTTGACATAAGCTAAAATAATAAAATACAACGCGCATCGCGAGCTTCCCGCCCTAATAAATAATTCAAGGTTTAAGTCAAGTGTTTTTATTGAAACTGTATATTTATTGTATTTTTAGTGGATTATTAATTCCTTAATGTTAAATTGTGTTGCTACTTCTCATTCATTTCATCGACCATCGATTTTCCTATCCGTTCATCTAAGGAATTTGCAGACCTTTGAATTAAATCTATCCAAGTGGGAGAATTCTAGTCCAGGACATAGGAATCCCGATTTTACGTCAACGGACTAATATCCTTCAGTGTCTTGGGAAATCTTGGCAGAACAGATATAGTGGCTCTCGTATACATCAAAGGAGCGGGCGGTTTTCTATGCAGCAGCCATTCTTCGAGGTACAGGAATTATTTACTCTCAATCACGAGTCTTTGTACCAAAACGAGAGGAATCTGCGTGGTTGGTGTATGAGTGTTAGTCCTAGACCTATCCATATAAGGAAGCTCACAATTAAAAATTCAGTTCTTGTGTTTTCTCCAAATATGGGACGTAACATTATATTCTTTATTCTGCATCGATAGAATATAAAAACATGAAATTAATTGAGCTTTCAACATTTCCTATTTCGACAATACGCCTATATAAGCGAAAAATAATATATACAATATAAAACAATGATAAAAACTTCGATTCCAAAATTAAATAGTTGTCTGATCTGACGAAGCAAGATGTTCTGAATAGATTGGTAACATTTTTCATACTGTTGTACAAGTATTTTCAAAGATTTCAAGATTTAATCTTCTCATATTACCAAATTCGAATGTATCTAATACATTTTCGAGAATTTTTATGTTAATACGCGTATTTACACATAGTAAAGACGTTATATTCTTGTTATATTCTTCACTCTGCCTCGATAGAATATAAAGACACTGGAATTGATTGCGATTTCAACTCTTCATATTTCGACGATGCGCGTTTATGAGCGAAAAATTTTATCTTATGAAATGCAGTGTTCTGATCCGATCGGTAACATTTTTCAATCTGTGGCACAAGTATTTAGAAAGATCTCACGATTTCATCTTCTCATATAGCGAAACTCTCATGTGCCGATTACGTTTCACGACAATTTTCGTGTTAAGACGCGTATTTACGCACAGTATTAACGTTACATTCTATATTCTTTGTAGATAGAATATCAAAACAATGAAATTCCATGAGATTCCAACTTTTTGTATGTCGAAAACACGCGTATATGAGCCAAAAACCATATATAAGATAGAAAACATTGTTAAAGACTTCGATTCCAATATAAAATAGTTGTTTGATCTTACAAAATGAAATGTTCTGAATCGATTAGTAACATTATTCGTACTGTGGTACAAGTATTTTCAAAGATTTCACGAATTCAACTTCACACTTAACCAAATTCGCATGTGTCGAATACTTTTTTCGATAACATTCATGTTAAAACGCTTATTTACGCATATAAAAAAACGTTATATTCAAGTAAAATTCTTTATTCAGCGTCGATTGTCACATCCCGCTCCCTTCCTACACACGGAAATCAAAACCTGTAAATAAAGAACCCTTCTTTACTATTTTACAACTTATAGGAAAAGAGGAGACACCCTACACTTACGTACCACATATGTATTTTAATTTTTCCTTCTTCCCTTTTTACTCTTATTTAATCAAGAACGTACATATATATATATATACCTAACATTATTATATGACACACTCGTGCCCGACATTAAGCGCATATCTTGTAATACATATTAACGCTATTATTAAAGCTCTATAACAAGTAATGAACTATAATTAATGCTAAAAAAACTATAATTAAAACTCTATAATAAGTCATGAACCTGCAAGTAACGCAGAAATTGAGTATACCTGAAAAGGTCATAAAGCCAGATGCCAAGCGCCGGAAAAGAGAACAGGGATATAGCAGCCCATAGAAGTCAAAGATACGAGACCACCGCTCAACATACGAAAGAGGGGAACTAAGGCGAAGGATGCTAAGAAAAAGAAAGTACCACCCGACATACATGCTTGCCGCACTGGAAATCTCCAAATCTCCATCCCCACCACGGGACCATGACTGCGGCAGATTCAGCCCCAATCCGCGTGGTGGCTCGATCCCCACGGCGGCGATATTTCGAGCCGCCTACCACAGATCAACGAAGGATAAGAACGGCTACATCGCTCGTCTCCATAGTTATTTGTCACTATTATTCACCAGGGACACTACTCTACCTACGATTGTCTGAAAGCATTCATTCAGTAATTCGATATCGATTTTTACGACCAAGTCTCACTTTTATATTTTTTAAACTGTAATTAAATTTTAATAAATCAGTTTGTTATGTTTAAAATCAGTATCGCTCAATTAACCCCTGCTGTGGGGACACCCTCACGTACACCGTAAGTCTTAAATCCTATCGCGATATCTCTGCTACACGGTATAAGTTCGAAGCTCAAGCTTCCTTTCATTCAAGCGAGAACGTTTTACCTTAGTTATTCTTTTACTATCGGTACGTACGGCACGCACGAGTAAAAGGTTATAACATCCTCTTCCCGCTAACTATAGGTGCATACGACTTGCACGTGTTATCGTAACCTCATCCTAAATCCAACAACTAGAGGTGCATACGACTCGCACGAGTTGCCGTATCCGCATTCAACCCCGTTAACTATAGGAGCATACGACTTGCACGAGTTATAGTAATCATCCTGTAAGCTAATAACTTAAGTTATTATTCTTGCTTTTTATTTCTCGTCACTCTTGACGACAAGATCACGACGTGGCGGTAGGAAGTATCACTTACGGCAGTTGCTCGCGGCGTATTTTAACCCTTATCACTATCACGGAGCCTTACGAGATGCATCACTCTGGCACGTGAACTATCGCGAAGCATTATCTTATCGTCTCGTGCCAATCACTATCGAGAGTCTACATCCCGATGGACTTAGCACCATCCGATTCTAGACCAAAGAACGAACCGGAGGATCCTGTCAACGTTGTCGAGCCAGAAGACTGCGAATAGGTGTTCATCCCGTGCCACGAACTGAGCATAGCAGGTAACGACCTAAAAGGACACGTATCTCACAAAGATTGGAGCACCTCAACGTAAGCATCTAACAAAAAAAAGTTTTTGAGATTTGGAAATTTGGAGATTTCCAGTGCGACAAGCATGTATGTCGGGTGGTACTTTCTTTTTCCTAGCTTCCATAAATTTCTGCGCCTCTCTTTCTTTCGTTGAGCGGTGGTCTCGTATCTTTGACTTCTTTGGGCTCTTCTATTCCTGTTCTCTTGTCCGGCGCTTGGCATCCGTTTTTATGATCTTTTCAGGTATACTCAGTCTTTGCGCTGCTTACAGGTTCATGCTTCACTTGTTATAGAGCTTTAATAATAGCGTTAATTTGTATTACAATATACGCCCTTTATATCGGGCACGAGTGTGTCATATAATAATGTTAGTTATATATATATATATATGTACGTTCTTTATTAAATAAAAGTAAAAAGAGAAGGAGGAAAAATTAAAATATATGTTTGGTACGTAAGCGTAAAGTGTCTCCTATTTTCCTATAAGAAGGTAAATAGTAAGGAAAGGTTCTTTATTTACAGTTATATGTTATATGTTATTAGTAATTCTATATGACAAATCTCGGTTTGTCGTATCTTGACTTTTGCTGAAACGCATGTTATGATATTGATTACTTCCGATGCAATGACAACCATATAACCTGTTTGCTTCATTAGTGCGTAGGCCATTTCGTCAGGTGCTAGTGTTGCCAGTGAGAGTGCGTTTTTAAGTAACATGCATTTCTGTCGAGAGATGTCAATATATAGAGCGCTTAGATGCGTCTTAAGATGTCTTTCTATGTAAATGAATTTTGAATTTACGTACGTAAAGATGTCCAAATTTTCTACAAAGGTTTTCGTTTTATCTTTGAACTATTTTCCCGGCGATGTTTGAAGTATGAGGAACTTGAGATGTTTCTTTTTTACATTTGATTATCCACACAGGATGAATTCGCTCGTTCTTTTTAATGCGAAAGTGACATCTTTTGTAGTTACCGCATACAATGTGGATCCTTGCAGTGACTCAGCGGGTGTTAGTTTTGTTGCCGGTCCCTCGTAATGGACGTCATACTCATTAAAGCCACAGCTATCGGCGGCTATACTTGACCAATACATCTCGCTTCCATCTGAGTCGAGACAGATTTCTTCGTCCAATACACAGACGGTTCCTGACTATAGGTACACCTGGTTGGCTTTCATTTTTGCAGGGGTGTAGTAGTCCCGTAATGTGATCTTCACGAATGCTTGTACCACTACGTCATCCCATGTTCCGTAAAAGTCACTATATTGTGAACCCTTACACGAGCCATCTGTTATCGTGGTGCCACTTAAAGTGATACTCCTTGTGTCGGTGCTATTCTTTTTTTATTCCAGAAATAAAAACGTTCGATCCGAGAGAAAGTGTGCCTGTAGAATGTAATTGTTGGCACAATTGATTTGTCAGTGTGGACAAGTATTTTCGACGTCCGTTGTGAACTATGGATGTGTGCGAGTGCATGCCACAGTGGAATATTGTGCGATCTACCTCTATACGACATTGTAGAACCACTATGGTATTGTAGTCGGCGGTTTGTAATAATTGCTCGTACACAGTGTTGTTAATTGGTAGTAGGTTCAGAATCTCGCAATCCGCTATATCCAAGAGTGAGTATGAAGTGATATTCAAGGATTGCGTGGCGCAGTCATATCGTACTAAAGCTAGCGTTGCTTTCACTAAGGTAAGTATAAGTATGTAAGTGAGTATATAAGTATTTATTAGATACATTATTCGTTGAGTTTTAATTTACTCTATCTCGCAGAATGTCTAAGAGGCGACTGATATCGCTGCTACATTTACAGGTTCTTATATTCTAGTTTCTTCAACCTATGGTGGAGGACTATCTTTATCAACCGTCATCATGGAAAGGAGAGCGATCGTTGCGTCATACTGCGCTGAAAAGAGAACCCTTTAGCGGGTTCCTTTCCATGATGTCGACCATTATCTCGACTTATCGACTTTGAGTCTATTGCCACTTATCACGCTGTCACCAATAATGGTATGTATCTTTATATTGTATTTGTTTAGAATTTCGATTATTTCGAACGGTCCTAAGTATTTATCATCGAATTTACCCTTTTGTGATCCACTCTGGAGATATACTTTGTTTCCTACCCTAAAATCTACGTCTCTCTGCTTTTGGTCATAATACCTTCTTAATCTGTTTTTAGCGTTAATGAGGTTTTGTTTTGCGGCTTCCTGTGATTTATTCAATTGTTCGTTTAAAGTTCCTAAATAGAGTGCGTAAGTTTCGTTTTGAAAGACGTTATATGCAGATTCGTTAGGTGTTCGTGCTAGTTGACCGAATACTAATTCGTGTGGAATGTATAGCGTTCCTTCGTGTACGCTCGTGTTGTATGAAAACATTGCTATTTCGATCCATTATTATAGATCGTTATTATCGGTAATAAAGTATTTCAAGAATTCAATAATAACAAGATGCGATTGTTCGATCGAGACGTTTGATTGCGATTGATACGCACTCGTCTGGTAATGATGGATCTGAAACTTTTTAGCTACTGCTTTCATTAGTTCTGGGAGAAAATTAGAGCCTTGATCGATTAAAATGCTTTTTGGAGAGCCAAAACGGCATATTACGTTCTTTATAAACGCATCTGCTATTTCTTCCGAAGAAGCTTGTCGGAGAGGAATTACCAATGAATATTTACTAAGAAGGTCTTGAATAGTTAGTATGTAACTTTTTCCGAATTCTGTGGTCGATAACGGTCCTACGATATCCATTGACATTTTATCGAACGCCTTCCCGAGTGTATCAGTGATAGTCATAGGCTGATGAGTTTTTAGTCTGATGAGCTTCTACGTCTGACAGCTTTTACATTGTTGTATAAAATTTGGTATATCTCGCTTCAAGTTCGGCCAATAATACTTTTGTCTGATCCTTAAGTAGGTTTTAGAAACACCCTTGTGTCCGCCTAACGGTGTCGAGTGATTATCGTATACGATGCCTGTTTGTTCAATCTCCTTAAGCATTACAATTTCGTGTTTTATTACAATAAATTTTGTTTCGCTTTCTAAGAAGATCTAATAGATTTTTCGTTTTACGTTGGCCCTGAGTGTGTCACCCACTGGTCCTTTAGTGACCGCGATGGTTTTTAACTATAATTCGATCGCCGCGTCGAGAAGAGAATGAAGGACTTCATCTAGGTTTTCTAACTGCGTTGAAAGGGATATTCTTTCCTTGGCGGATAATGCTATTAAATATCTTCTACCCATTTTAGTGATTTTCACTCTTCCGAACATTGTGTCAGTAATGATGGGTAGTTTGTTATTGTCGGCAAGTTCCTTTGCGCCTATGTCAATCGGTGTTCCGTTGGTCGTTGTGAAATAAGCAGTATTACCATTATGCATGATTATTCTATTCTTAATCTCTATCATTTTCCAGTCCACGTATGAGTATGTTTCGTCGGTCGAGGCCTAGTCGTTCGTATCGTCTGTTTCGTTGTTTACGTTAAGAGAGGGTCGAGTGGCTTCACGTGTTGTATCGTTCACGTCCCTACATTGGGGGTCTGTTTGTTTATTTTTGGACGTATATAATTCTTCCTCACTTGAGCTTGTCCCTGGACAAGTACTCCCTGGAGAGTATTTGTTTATGTATTTCAACGGGGTTTCTCGAAAATGCGTCCGCGTTCACGTTTTTTTTTCCTGCTTTATACATTATGTTATTCTCATACTCGGGTAATTTTAATCTCAAAAGTATTAGTCTTGATGTCGAATCCTTGACTGAATTTAACCATACCAATGGTCTATGGTCCGTTACGAGTGAAAAATTAGTACCATAGAGGTAGGGCCTAAAGAAGTTTACAGCGTAAATAATGGCTAGGAGATCTTTTTCTATAGTAGAATAATTCTGCTCTGCTTGGTTAAGAAGCCTAGACGTGTATGTAATAGGTTAATCCTTTCGTATTTCTCCTCGACTTAGTATACCACCTATAGCGTAATTAGATGCATCAGTAGTAACAACTAATGATTTCGAGAAGTATGGATATTAAAGAAGTAGTTCTTGACATAGTTGATATACTAACGTTCTGAATGCATTCTCTTGGTTGTTTTTCCATTTGAATTGAACGTCTTTTTTCAAAAGGATCGTAAGAGGTTTGCTTATTGCTGCGAAATTAGGTATAAATAGTCTGTAGTAACCGGCAAGGGTTAAGAACTGCTTAATGTTTTTAGCTGAAAGTGGTACTGGGAACTCTTTTACAGCTCTTATCTTTCCTAGATCGGGTTTCACGCCGTCCGAACTAATTATATGCCCTAGATACGTTAATATTTTTTAAGAAAGTTACACTTCTCGGGTTGTAATTTTAATCGAGCGGTTCCCAATCGATCACATAATTTCCGATATTCTATGATGTGTTCTGACAAAGAGCTGGAGTAAATGACTATTTCTTCTAGGTAAATGAAGAGTTCGTTTCCTTGCAGTCCTGTGAGAATTGAGTTCATTAATCTTTGAAATGTGGAGGGAGCATTATTAAGCCGAAAGGCATTCGCATAAATTCATAATAACCGTAATGGTATAGAAAGTCGTCTTCAGAGCGTCTTCGTTACTTATTGCGATCTAATGAAATCTGTATGCCAAATCGAATGTACTAAAGTACTTCGCGCTTCCTAGTTGGTCTAATATTTCCGTGATGTTGGGTAAAGGATAGCTATCATTGACTGTTTTTTCGTTTAACGTGCGGTAATCGATTACTAATCGCAACCGTTTTTCTCCGTCGGTGCCTCCTTTTTTTGAAACGATCCATTGAGAAGAATTATAAGGTGATGTCGGGGGTTGAATGACTTTGTTCCCCAAAAGTTCACTTATCTGTTTGTATATTTTGGCTTTGTGAACGGGAGGGAATCGTTATTGTCTAACGGAAATTGGCGTTTCTATTTTATGCATTATTGTATTAGAATAGGTTAGTTTATCTCCGAGTAGATGAAATAAATCTATTGATTCTTTTATCATCTACTTTGCCGTGTTAATTTCTTTCGTTTCCAATGATCCCAGATCTATATTTTCTAAGGCTGTAGCATAGCGTTCGTAAGTTGTGTTAGTTGCAAGAGCGAGCGAGAGAGAAGATGGAGGGGGAAGGACTCGCGGCAGCCTTTGTCGATTGTATAATCTCAGTCTCGTGCGTAAGACATTCTATGTCTCGTGCGTCGTCATCTCGCCCTAGGGGAGATAAGGTCTGCATTCCTGACTTATTGGTCGCGTTTAACGAATTGTTTTTGACAGAGCAATAAGAATCTCTTAATTCTTCTTTCTCTACCTGTGCTTTTACTTTCTGAACTCGATATAATGCACGTATCGACTGTATCGAAATCTTGTAGTTCCATTTTCGGAATCACCACGTTTACGTCTTCCTGCTTTGTATTGATTATTTTGATAAAGGCTTCTCCATTATTACTATTCATAGTGGATTCACCTGCGTAAATACCTTCTCCTAAATTCAGTTGAGGCACGTAGCTAGTTTTATTTTCTTTCTTTAATGTTTTTATTTTTATTATATTACCCGTTTGCGGATATAGAAAACAGGACGGATATAGATAACCCGGAATAGTTATCTCTTTCGACTAGACGAATGGCATATTCATTCCGTGCAATTCTACGTATTCTTTAATGAAGATTATTTTCGCAGCGTTCTTAAAAAAATCTGACCCGATTATGCCGCCATGTGGGATGGGAAAGAAGTCAGGGACAATGTGAAATTCTACGGGATATCCATAGACGTCAATAGTACACGTCCCGTACGTACTCAGTAAGTAAGTTCTTAGTAATTTCGCTTAAGTCTATCTTATCTGCTTCATTGCACGTTAAATGGTTGTCTGCTTTGCCAATTTTTAAAATATTTGGTTCAGATCCCGTATCGACTAGAAATTCTATATCTCTATTAATGTCCTTCGAGGTGATGACGACGGAAGGTGAACTCGGATCACTACTTATTCGGGCTGTACGGATGTGGTTGGTTCGTCCGCCCTTACCGTCAAGATTTGACGCGTTTGCGCGCTTACCCCCGAAGTCGCATCTCTCGTCGGAGAGTGGCTTGCTTTCCCGACTGACGTACTTGCCACTTTTTCTTACAACATTCTTCGATTGTATGCCCAAAATTTTTACAGAACTTGAATTATTTAATAGGAGAGCGGAATGACCTTGCAGTTGGTGATGCGTGAAGTGGTCAAGAGGGAGGAGTAGGAGGGGGATGGTACGATCTATGTATAGGAGCATGACTTTGTGACTCCTGCCTATTCCTATAGCAACGGTTCGTGTATGTACTACTCTCTTGCAGTACGAACAAATATCGCGTGAGTCATTGATTCATGCTACGCGTGTATTTGCCCCATTTACTTTCCGCGACTCATAATACTGGTCAGCTGGTCATTTGTTGTTATCCTTCGAATGCCATGATTTCTCCTACTAATTTCGTATTGCATTTTCGCGTGTAGCTCAATATCTCTATCGCATGCTTCGGAAAGATTTCTGCTTCTTTATTCCAACACGTACGGGAAGTATTCCATAGGAATTCTGGCACAGCAAGCCTACTTCATCCATGAGCGCTTCGTATAGGTCTTTTACGCTACTGATGTAATCAATCATGTGCTCATTCTCGCGCATTAGAATATTCCTAAATTCGGCTCTGTAAAACTCCTGAGAATTTACGGATCCTAATGTTTGTCGGAGTGGGTTACATAACGTATTCATGTTACGGAATTCCTATTTCACTATGACGCGATATGCGGTATCGTGAATTTTACGAATAGTAGCTTTAGGGAATAATTCTTCGGAATTATCAGGGATCATTTGGCGAGCCCTTCCGCATGCTTTGATAAAACAAGTGAGAGGCATACTTTTCCCGTTGAAACGCGGTATCATTCGTAGCGCTCCACTAATACTATGTAGATCGGACATCGCGCGAGTCACATTCCTCATGGCAAGTATTTCTTGCATCATGAAGATGAGAGGGTCTGTGTCTATTTTTGGTTGTTCCGATGCAAGTCTCATAGCGCCCTCGCGTGGTCATAATGCTTGTTCGCGCGCGGATAGCTGAGATTCAGAGTTAAGTAGTCTCCGTTGTACGTCCTCTAGTTCCTGCTTGTTTGGTCTCCTAGGTCTAGCACTACGTGTTTCCATTTTCTCGGGGAAGTTTGCCTTATCTGAGGACATTGCATATATTTCGAAAAGATCCCACCATTGTAACCAGGTTTATGTTACGTCCTGCTCGGTTCGGGACTCAAAAAAATCTCTTTTGTTCGATGCTTACGTTGAGGTGCTCCAATCTTTGTGAGATACGTGTCCTTTTAGGTCGTTACCTGCTATGCTCAGTTCGTGGCACGGGATGAACACCTATTCGCAGTCTTCTGGCTCGACAACGTTGACAGGATCCTCCGGTTCGTTCTTTGGTCTAGAATCGGATGGTGCTAAGTCCATCGGGATGTAGACTCTCGATAGTGATTGGCACGAGACGATAAGATAATGCTTCGCGATAGTTCACGTGCCAGAGTGATGCATCTCGTAAGGCTCCGTGATAGTGATAAGGGTTAAAATACGCCGCGAGCAACTGCCGTAAGTGATACTTCCTACCGCCACGTCGTGATCTTGTCGTCAAGAGTGACGAGAAATAAAAAGCAAGAATAATAACTTAAGTTATTAGCTTACAGGATGATTACTATAACTCGTGCAAGTCGTATGCTCCTATAGTTAACGGGGTTGAATGCGGATACGGCAACTCGTGCGAGTCGTATGCACCTCTAGTTGTCGGATTTAGGATGAGGTTACGATAACACGTGCAAGTCGTATGCACCTATAGTTAGCGGGAAGAGGATGTTATAACCTTTTACTCGTGCGTGCCGTACGTACCGATAGTAAAAGAATAACTAAGGTAAAACGTTCTCGCTTGAATGAAAGGAAGCTTGAGCTTCGAACTTATACCGTGTAGCAGAGATATCGCGATAGGATTTAAGACTTACGGTGTACGTGAGGGTGTCCCCACAGCAGGGGTTAATTGAGCGATACTGATTTTAAACATAACAAACTGATTTATTAAAATTTAATTACAGTTTAAAAAATATAAAAGTGAGACTTGGTCGTAAAAATCGATATCGAATTACTGAATGAATGCTTTCAGACAATCGTAGGTAGAGTAGTGTCCCTGGTGAATAATAGTGACAAATAACTATGGAGACGAGCGATGTAGCCGTTCTTATCCTTCGTTGATCTGCGGTAGGCGGCTCGAAATATCGCCGCCGTGGGGATCGAGCCACCACGCGGATTGGGGCTGAATCTGCCGCAGTCATGGTCCCGTGGTGGGGATGGAGATTTGGAGATTTCCAGTGCGGCAAGCATGTATGTCGGGTGGTACTTTCTTTTTCTTAGCATCCTTCGCCTTAGTTCCCCTCTTTCGTATGTTGAGCGGTGGTCTCGTATCTTTGACTTCTATGGGCTGCTATATCCCTGTTCTCTTTTCCGGCGCTTGGCATCTGGCTTTATGACCTTTTCAGGTATACTCAATTTCTGCGTTACTTGCAGGTTCATGACTTATTATAGAGTTTTAATTATAGTTTTTTTAGCATTAATTATAGTTCATTACTTGTTATAGAGCTTTAATAATAGCGTTAATATGTATTACAAGATATGCGCTTAATGTCGGGCACGAGTGTGTCATATAATAATGTTAGGTATATATATATATATATGTACGTTCTTGATTAAATAAGAGTAAAAAGGGAAGAAGGAAAAATTAAAATACATATGTGGTACGTAAGTGTAGGGTGTCTCCTCTTTTCCTATAAGTTGTAAAATAGTAAAGAAGGGTTCTTTATTTACAGGTTTTGATTTCCGTGTGTAGGAAGGGAGCGGGATGTGACAATCGACGCTGAATAAAGAATTTTACTTGAATATAACGTTTTTTTATATGCGTAAATAAGCGTTTTAACATGAATGTTATCGAAAAAAGTATTCGACACATGCGAATTTGGTTAAGTGTGAAGTTGAATTCGTGAAATCTTTGAAAACTTGTACCACAGTACGAATAATGTTACTAATCGAATCAGAACACTGCATTTCATAAGAACAACCCATTAGAGGTTGTATTAGAGTTGTATATAAATACAGGTGTAAGACAAGGTGATGGTTTATCACTTCATCTGTTCTACTGTGTTCTAGAAAGAAATGTCAGAATATGGAAGATAAAGCAAAAGGAACTACTATTATATTATATAGGAATACTATTGTATTAGAGTCGAAGTTATTAACATTATTTCATATGGAAAATACGATTTTTCGCTCATACGTAGATCGTCTAAATACGTAAATTTGAAATTTCAATTAATTTCATTGATTTTATATTCTACCGACGCAGAATAAAGAATAAAGCAAGAATATGACTTATTTACTATGTTTAAATTCGCGTTTTAACATGATTACTGTCGAAAAGAGTAATCGACACATGCGAATTTCGCTATATAAGAAGTTAAAAATTGAAAAATCTTCGTAAATACTTCTACCACTGTTTGGAAAATGTTACCAATCGATTCAGAATAATCCATTTCATATGATCAAACAATTATTTTTATTGGAATTGATGTTTTTAATATTGCTTCATATCTTTTATCCGATTTTTCGCTCATAAGCACGTATCGTCGAAATACGAAAAGTTGAAAACTCAATCAATTTCATTGATTTTATATTCTATCGACGCAGAATAAATAATATAAAAATAATATATCATTTTAAATATACGTGGGTACGTGCTTTTACATGAAAATTGTCGAAAATTGTATCCGACTCACTATTATTATTATTATAATTATTATCGTTCATATTGTTATTATCGTTATTATCGTTATTTTCGTTATTATGACCTTTATTATCGTTATTATCCTTATTATCGTTATTATCCTTACTATTACTTCTATCGATATTAACAATATTATCGTTATTATCGTTATTATTTTTGTTATTATCGCTATCATCGTTATTTTCGTTATTATCGTTATTATTATTAATATTAATATTATTATTATTACTATTATCATTAATATTATCGTTATTACTATCGTTATTATCTTTATTATTATTCTTCTTCTTTAGATGAGGCCTGCTGGGGCCCACATGCCATTTTTAATTCTTCACACCAAGCTGTTTTCTTTTCCTTTCCTACCAATATTCCTTCATCTTTTCCCTATGCTGTTTCCGTCTGTCCTCAGACGACTTCTCAACAGATTTCTTCTTCAATTTTCCTTGGAATCCTTCCATGCTTAATAACCTCTTTCTATAAGTCTCTCTGTCGAAAGTTTCTTCCTCATTTATATTATTTCTTTTTAGTTCACTCTTTACCTCTGGTATTCAGCTAGTTTTTGCCTTTTTCTCCCAAAGTTGCATGAGTATCCTTTTTGTTAATCTGGACTCATCCATTCTGTAAATATGGCCAAAAAATTGCTGTCTTCTTTTCCTTATCCTTTCTGTTATGCTTTCTATGTTCCTGTATATTTCATCATTAGATATTAATTACCATACTTTTGTTGTTTTCACTGGACATAAAATTTTCCTCATAATTCTCCTTTCTTGTACTTCTAGTTTATCTAATCTATAATTTAGTTCCAAGCATTCACTCGCTTATAAGCATTCCGGTTTCTCTTCTGTAGCTTAGTACCTTATTTTAAAATTTTAAAACAAACATTTTTTGTTGTAAGAATTCTTAGTGATACCATACGTTATTTCCATCTTGCGTAACCTTTCTTCTACTGCAGGTTTTTCTAATCCATTCTCTTGAATTACTTTTCTCAGGTATCTGAATTTCATTACTTTTTCCACTGGACCAATATCTTTATTAAAAATTTTGGAGAGTTCTTGATGTTTGTAATAAATTTAGTTTTTCTGGGATTTTCAGACCTGCTTTGTTAGCTATCTTTTCCAAGAGATTGATTTGTGTTGTTGCACTTTTTAGGTTGTGTAACACTATAACAAAGTCGTCTGCAAATGCTAGGCAACTTATTTCAATGCCTTTGTTTTTTCTCCCCAAAGTTATTGGCGAAATGTTTTGTTCCTTTTGCTTTATCTTCCATATTCTGACATTTCTTTCTAGAACACAGTAGAACAGATGAAGTGATAAACCATCACCTTGTCTTACACCTGTATTTATATCAATAGGTTTAGATATCTCACCCATAAATTTTACATTTGAAATCGTGTCAGTGATTGTTTCACGCATTAAATTTGTCACTTTATTTCTAACTCCAAATTCACGTATTGTTTTATCTATGAATTCTCTATCTACCGAGTCAAATGCATTTTTAAAATCTATAAAAATCACAACTATGTCCTTTGAATTCAGTATCCTATGGCAAATTATTGATTTTATGTTAAATATTTGTTCTATAGAAGCAAGATCTACTTTTTCGAAATCCAGCTTGATACTTGCCCAGTTTCTTGTCAAGTGTTGTTTTTATTCTATTCAGCAATATTTTTGAGATTAACTTGTATGCAGTTTGCAGAAGATAGATAC
>NW_028197186.1:0-150000 GCF_050613455.1 Vespa mandarinia | reverse complement strand
GTGTAAATTCGCGTTATAACATGAAAATTGTCGAAAAATATAATCGACACATGCGAATTTCGCTATGTGAAAAGATAAAATCGAGAAATCTTTCTTAATAATTGTGCTACCTATTGAAAAATTTTACCAATCGATTCAGAACATTACATTTCGTATGATCGAACAACTATAATATATTGGAATCGCACTTTTTAACATTGTTTCATATCGTATATGCAATTTTTCGATCGTATACGCGTATCGTCGAAAACCGAAAAATGTAATCTCGTCCAATTTCGTTGATTTCCATTCTATCGACGCAGAATGGAGAATATAACAAGAATATAACGTTTTTACTATTCGTAAATTCGCGTTATAACATGAAAATTGTTGTAAAATGTAATCGACACATGCGAATTTCTCTATGTGAGGGGATAAAATCGTGATATATTTCTGAATACTTGTGCTACCCATTCAAAAATGTTACCAACCGATTCAGAACATTGCATTTCATAAGATCAAACAACTATATTGAATTGGAATCGCAGTTATTAACATTGTTTCATGTCGTATATGCGATATTTCGCTCGTATACGCGTATCGTCGAAAACCGAAAAATTGTAATCTCGTGCAATTTCGTTGTTTAACATTCTATCAACGCACAATGGAGAATGTAACAAAAATATAACGTTTTTAATATGTTGAAATTCGCGTTATAACATGAAAATTTTCGTAAAATGTAATTGACACATGAGAATTTCGCTATGTGAGGAGATAAAATCTTGAAATCCTTCTGAATGATTGTGCTACCCATTGAAAAATGTTACTAATTGATTCAGAACATTGCATTTCATAAGATCAAAAAACTATATTATATTGGAATCGCAGTTTTTAACAATGTTTCATATCCTATATGCGATTTTTCGATCGTTTACGCGTATTGTCGAAAATCGAAAATTGTAAACTGGTCCAATTTCGTTGATTTGCATTCTATCAACGCAGAATGGAGAATGTAACAAGAATATAACGTTTTTACTATGTTAAAATTAGCGTTATAACATGAATATTTTCGAAAAATGTAATCGACACATGAGAATTTCCCTATATGAGGATATAAAATCTTGAAATCCTTCTGAATACTTGTGCTACCCATTGAAAAATGTTACTAATTGATTCAGAACATTGCATTTCATAAGATCAAAATCTATATTATATTGGAATCGCAGTTTTTAACATTGCTTCATATCGTATATGCGATGTTCCGCTCGTATACGCGTATAGTCGAAAACCGAAATGTTGAAATATCGTCCAATATCGCTGATTTTACATTCTATCGACGCAGAAATTAGAATATAACAAGAATATAACGTTTTCACTATTCGTAAATTAGCGTTATTAGATGAAAATAGTCGAAAAATGTAATCGACACATGCGAATTTCGCTATGTGAGAAGTTAAAATCGTGAAATCTTTCAGAATACTTGGGCTACCCATTTAAAAATGCTAGCAATCGAATCAGAAAATTCCATTTCATAAGATCAAACAACTATATTAAATTGGATCGCAGTTTTTAACAATGTTTCATATCGTAAATGCGATTTTTGCTCGTATACGCGTATCGTCGAAAACCGTACAATTGAAATTTCGTCCAATTTCATTGATTTAACATTCTATCGTCGCAGGAAGGAGAATATATCAAGAATATAACGTTTTCACTATGTGTAAATTAGCGTTATAACAAGAAAATTGTCGAAAAATGTAATCGACACATCCGAGTTTCGCTATGTGAGAAGTTAAAATCGTGAAATCTTTCTGAATGCTTTTGCTACCCATTCATAAATGTTACCAATCGTTTCAGAACATTGCATTTCACCAGATCAAATAACTATATTGAATTGGAATCGCAGTTTTTATCATTGCTTCATATCATATATGCGATTTCTCGCTCGTATAAGCGTATCGTCGAAAACCGAAAAATTGAACTCCAGTCCAATTTAATTGATTTTTTATTCTATCGACGCAGGAAGAAGAATATAACAAGACTATAACGTTTTTACTATGTGTAAATTCGCGTTATAACATGAGAATTTTCGAAAAATGTAATCGACACTAGCGAATTTCGATATGACAAAATATAAAATCGTGAAAACTTCTGAATACTTGTGCTACCCTTTGAAAAATGTTAACAATCGATTCAGAACATTACATGTCATAAGATCAAGTAACTATGTTATATTGGAATCGCAGTTTTTAACATTGTTTCATATCGTATAAGCGATTTTTTGCACGTATACGCGTATCGTCGAAAACCAAAAATTGTAATCTTGTCCAATTTCGTCGATTTTACATTCTATCGACCCAGAAATTAGAATATAACAAGAATATAACGATTTCACTATATGTAAATTCGCGTTGTAACATGAAAATTGTCGAAAAATGTAATCGACACATGCGAATTTCGCTATGTGAGAAGTTGAAATCGTGAAATATTTCTGAATACTTGTGCTGCCCACTCAAAAATGTTACCAATCGATTCAGAACATCGCATTTCATTAGATCAAACAACAAAAATAAATTGGAATCGCAGTTTTTAACATTGTTTCATATCGTATATGCGATTTTTCGCTCGTATACGCGTATTGTCGAAAATCGAAAATTGTAAACTGGTCCAATTTCGTTGATTTGCATTCTATCAACGCAGAATGGAGAATGTAACAAGAATATAACGTTTGTACTATGTTAAAATTAGCGTTATAACATGAATATTTTCGAAAAATGTAATCGACACATGAGAATTTCCCTATATGAGGAGATAAAATCTTGAAATCCTTCTTAATACTTGTGCTACCCTTTGAAAAATGTTACTAATTGATTCAGAACATTGCATTTCATAAGATCAAACATCTATATTATATTGGAATCGCAGTTTTTAACATTGCTTCATATCGTATATGCGATTTTCCGCTCGTATACGCGTATAGTCGAAAACCGAAATGTTGAAATATCGTCCAATATCGCTGATTTTACATTCTATCGACGCAGAAATTAGAATATAACAAGAATATAACGTTTTCACTATTCGTAAATTAGCGTTATAACATGAGAATTGTCGAAAAATGTAATCGACACATGCGAATTTCGCTATGTGAGAAGTTAAAATCGTGAAATCTTTCAGAATACTTGGGCTACCCATTTAAAAATGCTAGCAATCGAATCAGAAAAGTCCATTTCATAAGATCAAACAACTATATTAAATTGGAATCGCAGTTTTTAACAATGTTTCATATCGTAAATGCGATTTTTGCTCGTATACGCGTATCGTCGAAAACCGTACAATTGAAATTTCGTCCAATTTCATTTATTTTACATTCTATCGACGCAGGAAGAAGAATACAACAAGAATATAACGTTTTTACTATGTTCAAATTCGCGTTATAACATGAAAATTGTCGAAAAATGTAATCGACAAATGCGAATTTCTCTATGTGAAGGGATAAAATCGTGATATATTTCTGAATACATGTGCTACCCAATGAAAGATGTTACCAATCGATTCAGAACATTGCATTTCATAAGATCAAACAACTATGTTAAATTGGAATCGCAGATTTTAACATTGTTTCATATCGTATATTCGATATTTCGCTCGTATACGCTTCTCGTCGAAAACCGAAAAATTGTAATCGTGACCAATTTCGTCAATTTTACATTCTATCGACGCATAAATTAAAATATAACAAGAATATAACGATATCACTATGTGTAAATTCGCGTTATAACATGAAAATTGTCGAAGAATATAATCGACACATGCAAATTTCGCTATGTGAGAAGTTAAAATCGTGAAATCTTTCTGAATACTTCCACTGCCCATTGAAAGATGTTACCAATCAATTCAGAACATTACATTTCATAAGGTCAAAAAAATATATTATATTGGAATCGCAGCTTTTAACATTGTTTCATATCATATACGCGATTTTTCGCTCGTATACGCGTATCGTAGAATACCAAAAATTGAAATCTCGTCCAATTTCATTGGTTTTCTATTCTATCGACGAAGGAGGAAGAATATAACAAGTATATAACGTTTTTACTATGTGTAAATTCGCGTTATAACATGAAAAATGTCGAAAAATTTAGTCGACACATGCGAATTTCGCTATGTGAAAAGATAAAATCGTGAAATCTTTCTGAATACTTCCGCTACCCATTGAAAGATGTTACCAATCGATTCAGAACATTGCATTTCATAAGATCAAACAACTATGTTAAATTGGAATCGCAGATTTTAACATTGTTTCATATCGTATATGAGATATTTCGCTCGTATACGCGTATCGTCGAAAACCGAAAAATTGTAATCTCATCCAATTTCGTTGTTTTACATTGTATCAACGCACAATGGAGAATGTAACAAGTATATAACGTTTTTAATATGTTGAATTTCGCGTTATAACATGAAAATTTTCGTAAAATGTAATTGACACATTAGAATTTCCCTATGTGAGGAGATAAAATCTTGAAATCCTTCTGAATGATTGTGCTACCCATTGAAAAATGTTACTAATTGATTCAGAACATTGCATTTCATAAGATCAAAAAACTATATTATATTGGAATCGCAGTTTTTAACAATGTTTCATATCGTATATGCGATTTTTGCTCGTATACGCGTATCGTCGAAAACCGAACAATTGAAATTCCGTCCAATTTCATTGATTTTACATTCTATCGACGCAGGAAGGAGAATATATCAAGAATATAACGTTTTTACTATGTGTAAATTCGCGTTATAACATGAAAATTGTCGAAAAATGTAATCGACACATGCGAATTTCGCTATGTGAGATGATAAAATCGTGAAATCTTTCTGAATACTTGTGCTTCCCATTGAAAAATGTTATCAATCGATTCAGAACATTGAATTTCATAATATCAAGCATCTATATTGATTTCGAATCGCAGTTTTTAACATTGTTTTATATCTTATATGCGATTTTTCGCTCGTTTACGCGTATCGTCGAAAACCGAAAATTTGTAATCTCGTCCAATTTCGTTGATTTTACATTATATTAACGGAGAATGGAGAATGTTACAAGAAAATAACGTTTTTGCTATGTTCAAATTCGTGTTATAACATGAAAATTTTTGAAAAATGTAATCGACACAAGAGAAGTTCGCTATGTGAGAAGTTAACTTCCTGAAATCTTTCTGAATACTTCTGCTACCCATTGAAAAATGTAACCAATCGAATCAGAACATTACATTTCATGAGGTCAAACATATATATAATTTTGGAATCGCAGTTTTTAACATTGTTTCATATCGTATATGCGATTTTACGCTCCTATACGCGTATTGTAGAGAATCGAATAATCGTAATCTCGTCCAATTTCGCTGATTTTACATTCTATCGACGCAGAAATTAGAATATAACAAGAATATAACGTTTTCGCAATTTGTAAATTAGCGTTATAACATGAAAAAAGTCGAAAAATGTAATCGACACATGCGAATTTCGCTATGTGAGAAGTTAAAATCGTGAAATCTTTCTGAATGCTTTTGCTACCCATACAAAAATGTTACCAATCGTTTCAGAACATTGCATTCCATCAGATCAATTAACTATATTGAATTGGAGTCGCGGTTTTTATCATTGTTTCATGGCGTATATGCGATTTTTCGCTCGTATACGCGTATCGTCGAAATCCGAAAAATTGTAATCGTGACCAACTTCGTCAATTTTACATTCTATCCATGCAGAAATTAAAATAAAACAAGAATATAACGATATCACTATGTGTAAATTAGCGTTATAACATGAAAATTGTCGAAAAATATAATCGACACATGCGAATTTCTCTATGTGAGAAGTAAAAATCGAGAAATCTTTCTGAATGATTTCGCTACCCATTCAAAAATGCTACCAATCGTTTCAGAACACTGCATTCCATCAGATCAAACAAATATATTATATTGGAATCGCTGTTTTTAACATTGTTTCATATCGTATATGTGATTTCTCGCGCGTATACGCGTACAGTAAAAAACCGAAATGTTGAAATACCATCCAATTTCGTTGATTTTACATTCTATCGACCCAGAAATTAGAATATAACAAGAATATAACGATTTCACTATGTGTAATTCACTATGTAAATTCGCGTTATAACATGATAATTACCAAAAAATCCATTAGACACTAGCGAATTTCGCTATATGAGTAGATAAGAACGTGAAATCTTTCAGAATACTTGGGCTACCCATTTAAAAATGTTAGCAATAGAATCAGAACATTCCATTTCATAATATCAAACAACTATATTAAATTGGAATCGCAGTTTTTAACAATGTTTCATAACGTATATGCGATTTTTGCTCGTATACGCGTATCGTCCAAAACCGAACAATTGAAATTTCGTCCAATTTCTTTGTTTTGACATTCTATCGACGCAGGAAGGAGAATATATCAAGAATATAGCGTTTTAACTATGTGTAAATTCGCGTTATAACAAGAAAATTGTCGAAAAATGTAATCGACACATGCGAATTTCGCTATGTGAGGAGTTAAAATCGTGAAATTTTTCTGAATGCTTTTGCTATCCATTCAAAATATCACCAATCGATTCAGAACATTACATTTCATAAGATCAAACAATTATAATATATTGGAATCACAGTTTTTAACATTGGTTCATATCGAGTATGCGATTTTTCCCTCGTATACGCGTATCGTCCAAAACCGAAGAAATGTAATCTTGTCCAATTTCGTCGATTTTACATTCTATCGACGCAGAATGAAGAATATAAAAGGAATATAACGTTTTTACTATGTTTAAATTGGCATTATAACATGAAAATTGTCGAAAAATGTAATCGACACATGCGAATTTCGTTATGTGAGAAGTTAAAATCGTCAAATCTTTCTGAATACTTTGCTACCCATTGAAAAATGTTACCAATCGATTCAGAACATTGCATTATATAAGATCATACAACTATATTAAATTGGAATCGCAGTTTTTAACATTGTTCCATCTCGTATATGAGATATTTCGCTCGTATACGCGTATCGTCGAAAACCGAAAAATTGAAATCTCGTCCAATTTCATTGATTTTACATTCTATCGAAACATAAAATTGTCGAAATATGTAATCGACACATGAGAATTTCGCTATGTGAGAAGATAAAATCGTGAAATCTTTTTGAATGTTTGTGCTACCCATTGAAAAATGTTACCAATCGATTCATAACATTGCATTTTATCAGATCAAATAACTATATTAAATTTGAATCGCAGTTTTTAACATTGGTTCATATCGTATACGCGATTTTTCGCTCGTATACGCGTATCGTTGAAAACCGAAAAATTGAAATCTCGTCCAATTTCATTGATTTTACATACTATCGATCCAAGAAGAAGAATATATAAAAAATGTAACGTTTTTACTAAGTGTAAATTCGCGTTATAACATGAAAATTATCGAAAAATGTAATCGACACATGCGTATTTCGCTAAGTGAGAGGATGAAATCGGAAATCCTTCTGCATACTTGTGCTACCCGTTGAAAAATGTTACCAATCGAATCAGAACAGTACATTTCATAAGATCAAACAACTATATTAAATTGGAATCGCAGTTATTAACATTGTTTTATATCGTATACACGATTTTTCGCTCGTACATGAGTATCGTCGAAAACCCAAAAATTGTAATCTCGTCCAATTTCGTTGATTTAACATTCTATCGACGCAGAATGGAGAATGTAACAAGAATATAACGTTCTTACTATGTGCAAATTCGCGTTATAACATGAAAATTATCGAAAAATGTAATCGATACATGCGAATTTCGCTATGTGAGAATTTAAAATCATGAAATCTTTCTGAATACTTGTTCGACCCATTCTAAAATGTCACCAATCGATTCAGAACAATGCATTTCACCAGATCAAACAACTATATTAAATTGGAATCGCAGTCTTTAACATTGTTTCATATCGTATATGCGATTTTTCGCTCGTATACGCGTATCGTCGAAAAACCGAAAAATTGAAATCTCAACCAATATCATTGATTTTACAATCTATATACGCAGAATGAAAAAAGTAACAAGAATATGACGTTCTTTCTATTCGTAAATTCGCGTTATAAAATGAAAATTGTCAAGAAATGTAATCGACACAAGCGAATTTCTCTATGTGAGAAGATAAAATCGTGAAATCTTTATGAATACTTGTGCTATCCATTCAAAAATGTTACCAATCGATTCAGAACATTGCATTTCATCAGATCAAACAACTATATTAAATTGGAATCGCAGTTTTTAACATTGTTTCATGTCGTATATGTGACTTTTCACTCGTATACGCGTATAGTCGAAAACCGAAATGTTGAAATATCGTCCAATTTCGTTGATTTTACATTCTATCGACGCAGAAATTAGAATATAACAAGAATATAACTTTTTCACTATGTGTAAATTAGGGTTATAACATGAAAATAGTCGACAAATGTAATAGACACATGTGTATTTCGCTATGTGAGAAGTTAAAATCGTGAAATCTTTCTGAATGCTTCTGCTACCCATTCAAAAATGTTACCAATCGTTTCAGAACATTGCTTTCCATCAGATCAAATAACTATATAGAATTGGAATCGCAGTTTTTATCATTGTTTCATATTGTATATGCGATTTTTTGCTCGTATAAGGGTATCGTCGAAAACCGAAAAATTGAACTCCAGTCCAATTTCATTGATTATACATTCTATCGACGCAGGAAGAAGAATATAACAAGAATATAACGTTTCTACTATGTTCAAATTCGCGTTATAACATGAAAATTGTCGAAAAATGTAATCGACACATGCGAATTTCGCTATGTGAGAAGTTGAAATCGTGAAATCTTTCTGAATACTTGTGCTGCCCACTCAAAAATGTTACCAATCGAATCAGAACATCGCATTTCATTAGATCATATAACAAAATTAAATTGGAATCGCAGTTTTTAACATTGTTTCATATCGTATTTGCGATTTTTCGCTCGTATACGCGTATTGTCGAAAATCGAAAATTGTAAACTGGTCCAATTTCGTTGTTTTGCATTCTATCAACGCAGAATGGAGAATGTAACAAGAATATAACATTTTTACTATGTTAAAATTATCGTTATAACATGATAATTTTCGAAAAATGTAATCGACACATGAGAATTTTCCTATGTGAGGAGATAAAATCTTGAAATTCTTCTGAATACTTGTGCTACCCATTGAAAAATGTTACTAATTGATTCATAACATTGCATTTCATAAGATCAAACATCAATATTATATTGGAATCGCAGTTTTTAACATTGCTTCATATCGTATATGCGATTTTCCGCTCGTATACGCGTATAGTCGAAAACCGAAATGTTGAAATATCGTCCAATTTCGCTGATTTTACATTCTATCAACGCAGAAATTAGTATATAACAAGAATATAACGTTTTCACTATGTGTAAATTAGCGTTATAACATGAAAATAGTCGAAAAATGTAATCGACACATGCGAATTTCGCTATGTGAGAAGTTTATATCGTGAAATCTTTCTGAATGCTTTTGCTACCCATTCAAAAATGTTACCAATCGTTTCAGAACATTGCATTCCATCAGATCAAATAACTATATTGAATTGGAATCGCAGTTTTATCATTGTTTCATATCGTATATGCGATTTTTCGCTCGTATACGCGTATTGCCGAGAATCGAATAATCGTCATCTCGTCCAATTTCGTTGATTTTACATTCCATCGACGCAGAGAGGAGAATATAACAAGATAATAACGTTTTTACTATGTGTAAATTCGCGTTATAACATGAAAATTGTCGAAAAATGTAATCGACACATGCGAATTTCGCTATGTGAGAAGTTAGAATCGTGAAATCTTTCTGAATACTTGTCCTTCCCATTGAAAAATGTTACCAATCGATTCAGAACATTACATTTCATAAGATGAAACAACTATAATATATTGTAATCGCAGTTATTAACATTGTTCCATATCGTATATGCGATTTTTCGCTCATATACTCATATCGAAGAAAACCGAAAAATTGAAATCCCGAGCAATTTTTTGATTTTACATTCTATCGACACAGAATGGAGAATGTATCAAGAATACAAAGTTTTTACTATGTTTAAATTCCCGTTATAACATGAAAATTGTCGAAAAACGTAATCGAAACAGGAGAATTTCGCTATGTGAGAAGATAAAATCGTGAAATCTTTCTGAATACTTGTGCTAACCACTCAAAAATGTAAACAATCGATTCAGAACATTACATTTCCTAAGATCAAACAACTATAATATATTGGAATCACAGTTTTTAACATTGTTTCATTTCGTAAATGCGATTTTTCGCTCGTGTACGCGTATCGTCGAAAACTGAAAAATTTTAATCTCGTCTAATTTCGTTCATTTTACATTCTATCGACGCAGAATGGAGAATATAACAAGAAAATAACGTTTTTACCAGGTTTATATTCGCGTTAAAACATGTAAATTGTCGAAAAATTTAATCGTATAATGCGAATTTCGCTATGTGAGAAGTTAAAATCGTGAAATCTTTCTGAATACTTGTGCTACCCATTCCAAAATGTTACCAATCGATTCGTAACATTGCAGTTCATAAGATCAAACAACTATAATATATTGGAATCGCAGTTTTTAACATTGCTTCAAATCGTATATGCGATTTTTCGCTCGTATACGCGTATCGTCGAAAACCGCAAAATTGTAATATCGGCCAATTTCGTTGATTTTACATTCTATCAACGCAGAGTGGAGAATGTAACAAGAATGTAACGTTTTTAATATATTCAAATTCGCGTTATAACATAAAATTGTCGAAAAATATAATAGACACATGCGAATTTCGCTATGTGAGAAGTTAAAGTCGTTAAATCTTTCAGAATACTTGTGCTACCCTCCAAAAATGTTACCAATCGATTCGTAACATTGCAGTTCATCAGATCAAACATCTATAATATATTGGAATCGCAGTTTTTAACATTGTTTCATTTCGTATATGCGATTTTTCGCTCGTATACGCGTAACGTCGAAAACCGCAAAATTGTAATATCGTCCAATTTCGTTGATTTTACATTCTATCAACGCAGAGTGGACAATGTAACAAGTATATAACGTTTTTACTATATTCAAATTCGCGTTATAACATTAAAATTGTCGAAAAATATAATAGACATGCGAATTTCGCTATGTGAGATGTTAAAATCGTGAAATCTTTCTGAATACTAGTGCTACCAATTCAAAAATGTTACCAATTCATTTAGAACAATGCATTTCATAAGATCAAACAACTATATAAAATAGGAATCGCAGTTTTTAACATTGTTTCATATCGTATATGCGATTTTTCGCTTGTATACGTGTATCGTCGAAAACCGTAAAATTGTAAGCTCGTCAGATTTCGTTGATTTTACATTCTATCGACACAGGAAAAAGAATATAACCAGAATATATCGTTTTTACTATGTGTAAATTCGCGTTATAACCTGAAAATTGTCGAAAAATTTAATCGAGACTAGCGAATTTCGTTATGTGAGAAGATAAAATCGTGAAATCATTCTGAATGCTTTTGCTCCCCATTGAAAAATGATACCAATCGATTCAGAACATTGCATTTTATCAGATCAAACAACTATATTAAATTGGAATCTCACTTTTTAACATTGTTTCATATCGTACATGCTATTTTTCGCCTGTATCTGCGTATAGTCGAAAACCGAATTGTTGAAATATTGTACAAATTCATTGATTATTCATTCTATCGACGCAGGAAGTAGAATATAACAAGAATATAACGTTTTTACTATATGTAAATTAGCACTATAACATGAAAATTGTCTAAAAATGTTATCGAGACAAGCGAATTTCGCTATGTAAGAAGATAAAATCGTTAAATCTTACTGAATGCTTTTGCTACCCACTGAAAAATCTTACCAATCGATTCGGAACATTACATTTAATAAGATCAAACAAATATATTATATTGGAATCGCAGTTTTTAACATTGTTTCATATCGTATACGCGATTTTTCTCTCGTATACGCGTATCGTCGAAAACCGCAGAATTGTAATATCCTCCAATTTCGTTGATTTTACATTCTATCAACGCAGAGTGGAGAATGTAACAAGAATATAACGTTTTTACTATATTCAAATTCGAGTTATAACATTAAAATTGACGAAAAATAACATAGACACATGCGAATTTCTCTATGTGAGAAGTAAAAATCGTGTTATCTTTCTGAATAATTGTGCTAACCACTCAAAAATGTAACCAATCGATTCAGAACATTACATTCCATAAGATCAAACAACTATAATATATAGGAATCACAGTTTTTAACATTGTTTCATATCTTAAATGCGATTTTTCGCTCGTATACGCGTATCGTCGAAAACTGAAAAATTTTAATCTCGTCCAATTTCGTTGATTTTACATTCTATCGATGCAGAATGGAGAATATAACAAGAAAATAACGTTTTTACCAGGTTTATATTCGCGTTAAAACATGAAAATTGTCGGAAATTTATTCGAATAATGCGAATTTCGCTATGTGAGAAGATAAAATCGTGAAATCATTTTGAATACATGTGCTACCCATTGAAAAATGTTACCAATCGATTCAGAACATTGCATTTCATCAGATCAAACAATTATATTAAATTGGAATCGCAGTTTTTAATATTGTTTCATATCGTATATGCGATTTTTCGCTCATATACTCATATCGTCGAAAACCGAAAAATTGAAATCCCGAACAATTTCATTGATTTTACTTTGTATTGACACAGAATGGAGAATGTAACAAGAATACAAAGTTTCTACTATGTTTAAATTCGCGTTATAACATGAAATTTGACGAAAAATATAATCGACACATGAGAATTTCGCTATGTGAGAAGATAAAATCGTGAAATCTTTTTGAATATTTATGCTACCCATTGAAAAATGTTACCAATCGATTCAGAACATTGTATTTCATCAGATCAAACAACTATATTAAATTGGAATCGCAGTTTTTAACATTGTTTCATATCGTACATGCGATTTTTAGATCATTTACAAGTATCGTCGAAAACCGAAAAATTGTAATCTCGTCCAATTTCGTTGATTTTACATTCTATAGACACAGAATGCAGAATATAACAAGCTTATAACGTTTTTACTGTGTGTACATTCGCGTTATAACTTGAAAATTGGCGAAAAATATAATCTACACATGCGAATTTCGTTATGTGATAAGTTAAAATCGTGAAATCTTTCTGAAAACTTATGCTAACCACACAAAAATGTTACCAATCGATTCAGAACGTTACATTTCATAAGATCAAACAACTATAATATATTGTAATCGCAGTTATTAACATTGTTTCATATCGTATATGCGATTTTTCGCTCATATACTCGTATCGACGAAAACCGAAAAATTGAAATCTCGTCCATTTTCATCGATTTTACATTCAAACGACACAAGAAGAAGGATATAACAAGAATAGAACGTTTTTACAATGTGTAAATTCGCGTTAAAACATGAAAATTGTCGAAAAATTTATTCGACACATGCGAATTTCGCTATGTGAGAAGATAAAATCGTGACATCTTTCTGAATACTTGTGCTAACAGTTGAAAAATGTTACCAATCGATTCAGAACATTACATTTCATAAGATCAAACAACTATATTATATTGGAATCGCAGTTTTTAACATTGTTTCATATCGTATATGCGATTATTCGTTCGTATACGCGTATCTTCGAAAACCGAAAAATTGAAATCTCGTCCAATTTCATTGAATTTACATTCTATCGACGCTGGAAGAAGAATATAACAAGAATATAACGTATTTACTAAATGTAAATCCGCGTTATAACATGAGAATTGTTAAAAATTTAATCGACAAATGCGAATTTAGCTATGTGGGAAATTAAAATCGTGATATCTTTGTGAATACTTGCTCTACCCATTCAAAAATGTTACCAATCGATTCAGAACATTGCATTTCTTAAGATCAAACAACTATATTAAATTGTAATCGCAGTTTTTAGCATTGTTTCATATCGTATATGCGATTTTTCGCCCGTATACGCGTATCGTCGAAAACCGAAGTATTGTAATCTCGTGCAATATCATTGATTTTACATTCTCTCGACGCACGAAGAAGAATATAACAAGAATAAAACGTGTTTACTAAGTGTAAATTCGCGTTATAACATGAAAATTGTTGTAAAATCTATTCGCCAATGCGAATTGCGCTATGTGAGAAGTTAAAATCGTGAAATCTTTCTGCCTACTTTTGCTATCCATTGAATAATGTTACCAATCTATACATAACATTGCATTTCATCAGATCAAGCACGTTTATTAAATTGGAATCGCAGTTTTTTACATTGTTTCATATCGTATACGCGATATTTCGCTCGTATACGCGTATCGTAGAAAACCGAAAAATTGTAATCTCGTCAAATTTCGTTGATTTTACATTCTATCGACGCAGAAAGGTGAATATAACAAGAATATAACGTTTTTACTATGAGTAAATTCGCGTTATAACATGAAAATTGTCGAAGAATGTAATCTACACATGCGAATTTCGCTATGTGAGAAGTAAAAATCGTGAAATATTTCTGAATACTTGTGCTACCCATTGAAAAATGTTACCAATCTATTCAGAACATTACATTTGATATGATCAAACAACTATATTAAATTGGAATCGCAGTTTTTAATATTGTTTCATATCGTATATGCGATTTTTCGCTCGTATACGCGTATCGTCGAAAACCGTTAAATTGTAATATCGTTCAATTTCGTTGATTTTAAATTCGATCGATGCAGAACGGAGAATACAACCAGAATATAACGTTTATAATATATGTAAAATCGCGTTATAACATGAAAATTGTCGAAAAATGTAATCGCCATTAGCGAATTTCGCTATGTGAGATGTTGAAATCGTGTAATCTTTCTGAGTACTTGTGCTAACCACTCAAAAATGTTACCAGTCGATTCAGAACATTACATTTCATAAGATCAAACAACTATAATATATTGGAATCACAGTTTCTAACATTGTCTCATATCGTACATGCGATTTTTCGCTCGAATACGCGTTTCGTCGAAAACCGAAATTTTGAAATCTCGTACAATTTCATTGATTATCCATTCTATCGACGCAGGAAGTAGAATATAACAAGAATATAACGTATTTACTAAATGTAAATCCGCGTTATAACATGAGAATTGTTAAAAATTTAATCGACAAATGCGAATTTAGCTATGTGGGAAATTAAAATCGTGATATCTTTGTGAATACTTGCTCTACCCATTCAAAAATGTTACCAATCGATTCAGAATATTACATTTAATAATATCTATAAATATATTATATTGGAATCGCAGTTTTTAACATTGTTTCATATCGTATATGCGATTTTTCGCTCGTATACGCGTATCGTCGAAAACCCCAAAATTGTAATATAGTCCAATTTCGTTGATTTTACATTCTATCAACGCAGAGTGGAGAATGTAACAACAATATAACGTTTTTACTATATTCAATTTCGCGTTATAACATTAAAATTGTCGAGAAATATAATAGACACATGCGAATTTCGCTATGTGAGGTGTTAAAATCGTGAAATCTTTCTGAATACTTGTGCTACCCATTCAAAAATGTTACCAATCGATTCGTAACATTGCAGTTCATAAGATCAAACAACTATATTAAATTGGAATCGCAGTTTTTAACATTGTTTCATATCGTATATACGATTTTTCGCTCGTATACGCGTATCGTCGAAAACCGAAAAATTGTAATATCGTCCAATTTCGATGATTTTACATTCTATCGATGCAGAACGGTGAATAAAACAAGAATATAACTTTTATACTATATGTAAAATCGCGTTATAACATGAAAATAGTCAAATAATGTAATCGACACATGCGAATTTCGCTATGTGAGAAAATAAGATCGTGAAATCTTTCACAATGCTTTTGCTACCAATTGAAAAATGTTACCAATCGATTCAGAATACTACATTTAATAATATCTATAAATATATTATATTGGAATTGCAGTTTTCAACATTGTTTCATATCGTATATGCGATTTTTCACTCGTATACGCGTATCGTCGAAAACCGCAGAATTGTAATATCGTCCAATTTCGTTGATTTTACATTCTATCAACGCAGAGTGGAGAATGTAACAAGAATATAACGTTTTTACTATATTCAAATTCGAGTTATAACATTAAAATTGTCGAAAAATATAATAGACACATGCGAATTTCGCTATGTGAGATGTTAAAATAGTGAAATCTTTCTGAATACTTGTGCTACCCATTCAAAAATGTTACCAATCGATTCGTAACATTGCAGTTCATAAGATCAAACAACTATATTAAATTGGAATCGCACTTTTTAACATTGTTTCATATCGTATATACGATTTTTCGCTCGTATACGCGTATCGTCGAAAACCGAAAAATTGAAATCTTGTCCAATTTCATTGATGTTACATTCTATCGTCGCAGGAAGAAAAATATAACTAGAATATAACGTTTTTACTATGGGTAAATTCGCGTTATAACATGAAAATTGTCGAAAAGTATAATCGAGACTAACGAATTTCGCTATGTGAGAAGTTAAAATCGTGTAATCTTTCTGAATACTTGTGCTAACCACTCAAAAATGTAACCAATCGATTCAGAACATTACATTTCCTAAGATCAAACAACTATAATATATTGGAATCACAGTTTTTAACATTGTTTCATATCGTAAATGCGATTTTTCGCTCGTATACGCGTATCGTCGAAAACTGAAAAATTTTAATCTCGTCCAATTTCGTTGATTTTACATTCTATCGACGAAGAATGGGGAATATAACAAGAAAATAACGTTATTACCAGGTTTATATTAGCGTTAAAACATGAAAATTGTCAAAATATTTAATCGACTAATGCGAATTTCGCTATGTGAGTAGTTAAAATAGTGGAATCTTTCTGAATACTTGTGCTACCCATTCAAAAATGTTACCAATCGAATCGTAACTTTGCAGTTCATAACATCAAACAACTATAATATATTGGAATTGCAGTTTTTAACATTGTTTCATATCGTATATGCGATTTTTCGCTCGTATACGCGCATCGCCGAAAACCGCAAAATTGTAATATCCTCCAATTTCGATGATTTTACATTCTATCGATGCAGAACGGAGAATAAAACAAGAATATAACGTTTATACTATATGTAAAATCGCGTTATACCATGAAAATTGTCTAAAAATGTAATCGAGACAAGCGAATTTCGCTATGGGAGAAGATAAAATCGTGAAATCTTTCTGAATGCTTTTGCTACCCATTGAAAAATGTTACCAATCGATTCGGAATATTACATTTAATAATATCTATAAATATATTATATTGGAATCGCAGTTTTTAACATTGTTTCATATCGTATATGCGATTTTTCTCTCGTATACGCGTATCGTCGAAAACCGCAGAATTGTAATATCGTCCAATTTCGTTGATTTTACATTCTATCAACGCAGAGTGGAGAATGTAACAAGAATATAACGTTTTTACTATATTCAAATTCGAGTTATAACATTAAAATTGTCGAAAAATATAATAGACACATGCGAATTTCGCTATGTGAGATGTTAAAATCGTGAAATCTTTCTGAATACTTGTGCTACCGATTCAAAAATGTCACCAATCGATTCGTAACATTGCAATTCATCAGATCAAACAACTATAATATATTGGGTTCGCAGTTTTTAACATTGTTTCATATCGTATATGCGATTTTTCGCTCGTATACGCGCATCGTCGAAAACCGCAAAATTGTAATATCGTCCAATTTCGTTGATTTTACATTCTATCAACGCAGAGTGGAGAATGTAACAAGAATATAACGTTTTTACTATATTCAAATTCGCGTTATAAAATTTAAATTGTCGAAAAATATAATAGACACAAGCGAATTTTGCTATGTGAGATGTTAAAATCGTGAAATCTTTCTGAATACTAGTGCTACCAATTCAAAAATGTTACCAATCGATTCGTAACATTGCAGTTCATAAGATCAAACAACTATAATATATTGGAATCGAAGTTTTTAACATTGTTTCATATCGTATATGCGATTTTTCGCTCGTATACGCGTATCGTCGAAAACCGAAAAATTGTAATATCGTCCAATATCGATGATTTTACATTCTATCGATGCAGAACGGAGAATAAAACAAGAATATAACGTTTATACTATATGTAAAATAGCGTTATAACATGAAAATTGTCGAAAAATGTAATCGACAGTAGCGAATTTCGCTATGTGAGAAGTTAAAACCGTGTAATCTTTCTGAATACTTGTGCTAACCACACAAAAATATTACCAATCGATTCAGAACATTATATTTCATAAGATCAAACAACTATAAAATATTGGAAACACAGTTTTTAACATTGTTTCATATCGTATATGCGATTTTTCGCTCGTAAACGCGCATCGTCGAACGCCGAAAAATTGGAATCTCTTCCAATTTCGTTGACTTTAAATTCTATCGACGCAGAATGGAGAATATAACAAGAAAATAACGTTTTACTATGTGTTAATTCCCGTTATAACATGAAAATAGTCGAATAATGTAATCGACACATGCGCATTTCGCTATGTGAGAAGATAAAATCGTGAAAATTTCTGAATGCTTTTGCTACCCATTGTAAAATGTTACCAATCAAGTCAGTATATTACATTTCATCAGATCAAACAACTAAATTATATTGGAATCGCAGTTTTTAACATTGTTTCATATCGTATACGCGATTTTGCGCTCCTATACGCGTATCGTAGAAATCCGAAAAATTGTAATCTCGTCCAATTTCGTTGATTTTACATTCTATCGACGAAGAAAGGAGAATATAACAAGAATATAACGTTTTTACTAAGATTAAATTCGGGTTATAACGTGAAAATTGTTGAAAAATGTTAAAGAGAATAGCGAATTTCGATATGTGAGAAGCTAAAATCGTGAAATCATTCTGAATACTTGTGCTACCCATTGAAAAATATTACCAATCAAGTCAGTATATTACATTTCATCAGATCAAACAACTATATTATATTGGAATCGCAGTTTTTAACATTATTTCATATCGTATATGCAATTTTTCGCACCTATACGCGTATTGTCGAAAATCGAAACATCGTAATCTTGTCCAATTTCGTTGATTTTTCATTCTATCGACGAAGAGAGGAGAATATAACAAGAATATAACGTTTTTACTATGTGTTAATTCGCGCTATAACATGAAAATATTCGAAAAATGTAATCGAGACTAGCGAATTTCGCTATGTGAGAAGATAAAATCGTGAAATCATTCTGATTGCTTTTGCTACTCATTGAAAAATGTTACCAATCGATTCGGAACATTACATTTAATAATATCTATAAATATATTATATTGGAATCGCAGTTTTTAACATTGTCTGATATCGTATATGCGATTTTTCACTCGTATACGCGTATCTTCGAAAACCGCAGAATTGTAATATCGTCCAATTTCGTTGATTTTGCATTCTATCAACGCAGAGAGGAGAATGTAACAAGAATATGACGTTTTTACTATATTCAAATTCGAGTTATAATATTAAAATTGTCGAAAAATATAATAGACACATGCGAATTTCGCTATGTGAGATGTTAAAATCGTGAAATCTTTCTGAATACTTGTGCTACCCATTCAAAAATGTTACCAATCGATTCAGAACAATATATTTCATAAGATCAAACAACTATAAAATATTGGAAACACAGTTTTTAACATTGTTTCATATCGTATATGCGATTTTTCGCTCGTAAACGCGCATCGTCGAACGCCGAAAAATTGGAATCTCTTCCAATTTCGTTGACTTTAAATTCTATCGACGCAGAATGGAGAATATAACAAGAAAATAACGTTTTACTATGTGTAAATTCCCGTTATAACATGAAAATAGTCGAATAATGTAATCGACACATGCGCATTTCGCTATGTGAGAATTTAAAATCGAGAAATCTTTCTGAATACTTGTGCTACCCATTCAAAAATGTTACCAATCGATTCAGAAGTTTACATTTGATAAGATCAAACAACTATATTAAATTGGAATCGCAGTTTTTAATATTGCTTCATATCGTATATGCGATTTTTCGCTCGTATACGCGTATCGTCGAAAACCGTTAAATTGTAATATCGTCCAATTTCGTTGATTTTACATTCTATCGATGCAGAACGGAGAATACAACCAGAATATAACGTTTATCCTATATGTAAAATCGCGTTATAACATGAAAATTGTCGATAAATGTAATCGACATTACCGAATTTCGCTATGTGAGAAGTTAAAATCGTGTAATCATTCTGAATACTGCTAACCACTCAAAAATGTTACCAATCGATTCAGAACATTACATTTCATAAGATCAAACAACTATAATATATTGGAATCGCAGTTTTTAACATTGCTTCATATCGTATATGCGATTTTTCGCGCGTATATGCGTATAGTCGAGAACCAAAATGTTGAAATATCGCACAATTTCATTGATTATTCATTCTATCGACGCAGGAAGTAGAACATAACAAGAATATAACGTTTTTACTATATGTAAATTCGCACTATAACATGAAAATTGACGGAAAATTTAATCGACTAATGCGAATTTCGCTATGTGAGAAGATAAAATCGTGAAATCTTTCAAAATGCTTTTGCTACCCATTGAAAAATGTTACCAATCTATTCAGAACATTACATTTCATAAGGTCAAACAACTATATTATATTGGTATCGCAGTTTTTAACATTGCTTCATATCTTATATGCGATTTTTCGCTCGTATACGCGTATCGACGAAAACCGAAAAATTGTAATCTCGTCCAATTTCGTTGATTTTACATTCTATCGACATATGAAGAAGTATATAACAAGAATATAACGTCTTTACTAAGTGTAAATTCGCGTTATAACATGAAAATTGTCGAAGAATGTAATCGACACATGCGAATTTCGCTATGTGAGAAGTAAAAATCGTGAAATCTTTATGAATACTTGTGCTAACTATTGAAAAATGTTACCAATCGAATCAGAACATTACATTTCATAAGATCAAACAACTATATTAAATTGGAATCGCAGTTTTTAAAATTGTTTCATATCGTATACGCGATATTTCGCTCGTATACGCGTATCGTAGAAAACCGAAAAATTGTAATCTCGTCCAATTTCATTGATCTTACATTCTATCAACGCAGAATGGAGAATATAACAAGAAAATAACGTTTTTACTATGTGTAAATTCGCGTCATAACATTAAAATTGTCGAAAAATGTAATCGAAACATGCGAATTTCGCTTTGTGAGAAGTTAAAATCGTGAAATCTTTCTGAATATTTGTGCTACCCATTCAAAAATGTTACCAATCTATTCAGAACATTACATTTGATAAGATCAAACAACTATATTAAATTGGAATCGCAGTTTTTAATATTGTTTCATATCGTATATGCGATTTTTCGCTCGTATACGCGTATCGTCGAAAACCGTTAAATTGTAATATCGTTCAATTTCGTTGATTTTACATTCGATCGATGCAGAACGGAGAATACAACCAGAATAAAACGTTTATAATATATGTAAAATCGCGTTATAACATGAAAATTGTCGAAAAATGTAATCGCCATTAGCGAATTTCGTTATGTGAGTAGTTAAAATCGTGTAATCTTTCTGAATACTTGTGCTAACCACTCAGAAATGTTACCAGTCGATTCAGAACATTACATTTCATAAGATCAAACAACTATAATATATTGGAATCACAGTTTCTAACATTGTTTCATATCGTACATGCGATTTTTCGCTCGAATACACGTATCGCCGAAAACCAAAATTTTGAAATCTCGTACAATTTCAGTGATTATCCATTCTATCGACGCAGGAAGTAGAGTATAACAAGAATATAACGTTTTTACTATATGTAAATTCGCACTATAACATGAAAATTGACGGAAAATGTAATCGACACATGCGCATTTCGCTATGTGAGAAGACAAAATCGTGAAATCTTTCTGAATGCTTTTGCTACCCATTGAAAAATGTTACCAATCTATTCAGAACATTACATTTCATAAGGTCATACAACAATATTATATTGGTATCGCAGTTTTTAACATTGCTTCATATCGTATATGCGATTTTTCGCTCGTATACGCGTATCGTCGATAACCGAAAAATTGTAATCTCGTCCAATTTCGATTATTTTCCATTGTATCGACGCAGAATGGAGAATATAACAAGAAAATAACGTTTTTACCAGGTTTATATTAGCGTTAATTCATGAAAATTGTAGAAAAATTTAATCGACTAATGCGAATTTCGCTATGAGAGAAGTTAAAATAGTGGAATCTTTCTGAATACTTGTGCTACCCATTCAAAAATGTCACCAATCGATTCGTAACATTGCAGTTCATCAGATCAAACAACTATAATATATTGGAATCGAAGTTTTTAACATTATTTCATATCGTATATGCGATTTTTCGCTCGTATACGCGTATCGTCGAAAACCCCAAAATTATAATATCGTCCAATTTCGTTGATTTTACATTCTATCAACGCAGAGTGGAGAATGTAACAACAATATAACGTTTTTACTATATTCAAATTCGCGTTATAACATTAAAATTGTCGAAAAATATAATTGACACATGCGTATTTCTCTATGTGAGATGTTCAATTCGTGAAATCTTTCTGAATACTTGTGCTACCCATTCAAAAATGTTACCAATCTATTCAGAACATTACATTTCATAAGGTCATACAACAATATTATATTGGTATCGCAGTTTTTAACATTGCTTCATATCGTATATGCGATTTTTCGCTCGTATACGCGTATCGTCGAAAACCGAAAAATTGTAATATCGTCCAATTTCGATGATTTTACATTCTATCGATGCAGAACGGAGAATAAAACAAGAATATAACGTTTATACTATATGTAAAATCGCGTTATAACATGAAAATTGTCGAGAAATGTAATCGACAGTAGCGAATTTCGCTATGTGAGAAGCTAAAACAGTGTAATCTTTCTGAATACTCGTTCTAACCACACAAAAATGTTACTAATCGATTCAGAACATTATATTTCATAAGATCAAACAACTATAAAATATTGGAATCACAGTTTTTAACATTGTTTCATATCGTATATGCGATTTTATGCTCGTATACGCGCATCTTCGAACGCCGAAAAATTGGAATCTCTTCCAATTTCGTTGACTTTAAATTCTATCGACGCAGAATGGAGAATATAACAAGAAAATAACGTTTTTACTATGTGTAAATTCCCGTTATAACATGAAAATAGTCGAATAATGTAATCGACACATGCGAATTTCGCTATGTGAGAAGATAAAATCGTGAAATCTTTCAGAATGCTTTTGCTACCCATTGAGAAATGTTACCAATCTATTCAGAACATTACATTTGATAAGATCAAACAATTATTTTAGATTGGAATCGCAGTTTTTAATATTGTTTCATATCGTATATGCGATTTTTCGCTCGAATACGCGTTTCGTCGAAAACCGTTAAATTGTAATATCGTTCAATTTCGTTGATTTTACATTCGATCGATGCAGAACGGAGAATACAACCAGAATAAAACGTTTATAATATATGTAAAATCGCGTTATAACATGAAAATTGTCGAAAAATGTAATCGCCATTAGCGAATTTCGCTATGTGAGTAGTTAAAATCGTGTAATCTTTCTGAATACTTGTGCTAACCACTCAAAAATGTTACCAGTCGATTCAGAACATTACATTTCATAAGATCAAACAACTATAATATATTGGGAACACAGTTTCTAACATTGTTTCATATAGTACATGCGATTTTTCGCTCGAATACGCGTATCGCCGAAAACCAAAATTTTGAAATCTCGTACAATTTCATTGATTATCCATTCTATCGACGCAGGAAGTAGAATATAACAAGAATATAACGTTTTTACTATATGTAAATTCGCACTATAACATGAAAATTGACGGAAAATGTAATCGACACATTCGCATTTCGCTATGTGAGAAGATAAAATCGTGAAATCTTTCTGAATGCTTTTGCTACCCATTGAAAAATGTTACCAATCTATTCAGAACATTACATTTCATAAGGTCATACAACAATATTATATTGGTATCGCAGTTTTTAACATTGCTTCATATCGTATATGCGATTTTTCGCTCGTATACGCGTATCGTCGATAACCGAAAAATTGTAATCTCGTCCAATTTCGATTATTTTACATTCTATCGACGCAGAATGGATAATATAACAAGAAAATAACGTTTTTACCAGGTTTATATTAGCGTTAATTCATGAAAATTGTAGAAAAATTTAATCGACTAATGCGAATTTCGCTATGAGAGAAGTTAAAATAGTGGAATCTTTCTGAATACTTGTGCTACCCATTCAAAAATGTTACCAATCGATTCGTAACATTGCAGTTCATAAGATCAAACAACTATAATATATTGGAATCGAAGTTTTTAACATTGTTTCATATCGTATATGCGATTTTTCGCTCGTATACGCGTATCGTCGAAAACCCCAAAATTGTAATATCGTCCAATTTCGTTGATTTTACATTCTATCAACGCAGAGTGGAGAATGTAACAACAATATAACGTTTTTACTATATTCAAATTCGCGTTATAACAATAAAATTGTCGAAAAATATAATAGACACATGCGTATTTCGCTATTTGAGATGTTATATTCGTGAAATCTTTCTGAATACTTGTGCTACCCATTCAAAAATGTTACCAATCTATTCAGAACATTACATTTCATAAGGTCATACAACAATATTATATTGGTATCGCAGTTTTTAACATTGCTTCATATCGTATATGCGATTTTTCGCTCGTATACGCGTATCGTCGAAAACCGTTAAATTGTAATATCGTTCAATTTCGTTGATTTTACATTCGATCGATGCAGAACGGAGAATGCAACCAGAATAAAACGTTTATAATATATGTAAAAACGCGTTATAACATGAAAATTGTCGAAAAATGTAATCGACATTAGCGAATTTCGCTATGTGAAAAGTTAAAATCGAGTAATCTTTCAGAATACTTGTGCTAACCACTCAAAAATGTTACCAATCGATTCAGAACATTACATTTCATAAGATCAAACAACTATATTATATTGGAATCACACTTTTTAACATTGTTTCATATCGTACACGCTATTTTTCGCTCGAATACGGGTATCGTCGAAAACCAAAATGTTGAAATATCGTACAATTTCATTGATTATTCATTCTATCGACGCAGGAAGTAGAATATAAGAAGAATATAACGTTTTTACAATATGTAAATTCGCACTATAACACGAAAATTGACGGAAAATTTAATCGACACATGCGAATTTCGCTATGTGAGAAGATAAAATCGTGAAATCTTTCAGAATGCTTTTGCTACCCATTGAAAAATGTTACCAATCTATTCAGAACATTACATTTCATAAGGTCAAACAACTATATTATATTGCTAATGCAGTTTTTAGCATTGCTTCATATCGTATATGCGATTTTTCGCTCGTATACGCGTATCGACGAAAACCGAAAAATTGTAATCTCGTCCAATTTCGTTGATTTTACATTCTGTCGACGTATGAAGAAGAATATAACAAGAATATAACGTCTTTACTAAGTGTAAATTCGCGTTATAACATGAAAATTGTCGAAGAATGTAATCGACACATGCGAATTTCGCTATGTGAGAAGTAAAAATCGTGAAATCTTTCTGAATACTTGTGCTACCCATTGAAAAATGCTACCGATCGATTCAGAAGATTACATTTCATAAGATCAAACAAGTATAATATATTGGAATCACAGTTTCTAACATTGTTTCATATCGTACATGCGATTTTTCGCTCGAATACGCGTTTCGCCGAAAACCGAAATTTTGAAATCTCGTACAATTTCATTGATTAACCATTCTATCGACGCAGGAAGTAGAATATAACAAGAATATAACGTTTTTACTATATGTAAATTCGCACTATAACATGAAAATTGACCGAAAATGTAATCGACACATGCGCATTTCGCTATGTGAGAAGATCAAATCGTGAAAATTTCTGAATGCTTTTGCTACCCATTGAAAAATGTTACCAATCTATTCAGAGCATTACATTTCATAAGGTCATACAACAATATTATATTGGTATCGCAGTTTTTAACATTGCTTCATATCGTATATGCGATTTTTCGCTCGAATACGCGTATCGTCGAAAACCGAAAAATTGTAATATCGTCCAATTTCGATGTTTTTACATTCTATCGATGCAGAACGGAGAATAAAACAAGAATATAACGTTTATACTATATGTAAAATCGCGTTATAAGATGAAAATTGTCGAGAAATGTAATCGACAGTAGCGAATTTCGCTATGTGAGAAGCTAAAACAGTGTAATCTTTCTGAATACTCGTTCTAACCACACAAAAATGTTACCAATCGATTCAGAACATTATATTTCATAAGATCAAACAACTATAGAATATTGGAATCACAGTTTTTAAAATTGTTTCATATCGTATATGCGATTTTTTGCTCGTATACGCGCATCGTCGAACGTCGAAAAATTGGAATCTCTTCCAATTTCGTTGACTTTAAATTCTATCGACGCAGAATGGAGAATATAACAAGAAAATAACGTTTTTACTATGTGTAAATTCCCGTTATAACATGAAAATAGTCGAATAATGTAATCGACACATGCGAATTTCGCTATGTGAGAAGATAAAATCGTGAAATCTTTCAGAATGCTTTTGCTACCCATTGAGAAATGTTACCAATCTATTCAGAACATCACATTTGATAAGATCAAACAACTATATTAGATTGGAATCGCAGTTTTTAATATTGTTTCATATCGTATATGCGATTTTTCGCTCGAATACGCGTATCGTCGAAAACCGTTAAATTGTAATATCGTTCAATTTCGTTGATTTTACATTCGATCGATGCAGAACGGAGAATACAACCAGAATAAAACGTTTATAATATATGTAAAATCGCGTTATAACATGAAAATTGTCGAAAAATATAATCGCCATTAGCGAATTTCGCTATGTGAGTAGTTAAAATCGTGTAATCTTTCTGAATACTTGTGCTAACCACTCAAAAATGTTACCAGTCGATTCAGAACATTACATTTCATAAGATCAAACAACTATAATATTTTGGAATCACAGTTTCTAACATTGTTTCATATCGTACATGCGATTTCTCGCTCGAATACGCGTATCGCCGAAAACCAAAATTTTGAAATCTCGTACAATTTCATTGATTATCCATTCTATCGACGCAGGAAGTAGAATATAACAAGAATATAACGTTTTTACTATATGTAAATTCGCACTATAACATGAAAATTGACGGAAAATGTAATCGACACATGCGCATTTCGCTATGTGAGAAGATAAAATCGTGAAATCTTTCTGAATGCTTTTGCTACCCATTGAAAAATGTTACCAATCTATTCAGAACATTACATTTCATAAGGTCATACAACAATATTATATTGGTATCGCAGTTTTTAACATTGCTTCATATCGTATATGCGATTTTTCGCTCGTATACGCGTATCGTCGATAACCGAAAAATTGTAATCTCTTCCAATTTCGATTATTTTACATTCTATCGACGCAGAATGGAGAATATAACAAGAAAATAACGTTTTTACCAGGTTTATATTAGCGTTAATTCAGAAAATTGTAGAAAAATTTAATCGACTAATGCGAATTTCGCTATGAGAGAAGTTAAAATAGTGGAATCTTTCTGAATACTTGTGCTACCCATTCAAAAATGTTACCAATCGATTCGTAACATTGCAGTTCATAAGATCAAACAACTATAATATATTGGAATCGAAGTTTTTAACATTGTTTCATATCGTATATGCGATTTTTCGCTCGTATACGCGTATCGTCGAAAACCCCAAAATTGTAATATCGTCCAATTTCGTTGATTTTACATTCTATCAACGCAGAGTGGAGAATGTAACAACAATATAACGTTTTTACTATATTCAAATTCGCGTTATAACAATAAAATTGTCGAAAAATATAATAGACACATGCGTATTTCGCTATTTGAGATGTTATATTCGTGAAATCTTTCTGAATACTTGTGCTACCCATTCAAAAATGTTACCAATCTATTCAGAACATTACATTTCATAAGGTCATACAACAATATTATATTGGTATCGCAGTTTTTAACATTGCTTCATATCGTATATGCGATTTTTCGCTCGTATACGCGTATCGTCGAAAACCGTTAAATTGTAATATCGTTCAATTTCGTTGATTTTACATTCGATCGATGCAGAACGGAGAACACAACCAGAATAAAACGTTTATAATATATGTAAAATCGCGTTATAACATGAAAATTGTCGAAAAATGTAATCGACATTAGCGAATTTCGCTATGTGAAAAGTTAAAATCGAGTAATCTTTCAGAATACTTGTGCAAACCACTCAAAAATGTTACCAATCGATTCAGAACATTACATTTCATAAGATCAAACAACTATATTATATTGGAATCACACTTTTTAACATTGTTTCATATCGTACATGCTATTTTTCGCTCGAATACGGGTATCGTCGAAAACCAAAATGTTGAAATATCGTACAATTTCATTGATTATTCATTCTATCGACGCAGGAAGTAGAATATAAGAAGAATATAACGTTTTTACTATATGTAAATTCGCACTATAACACTAAAATTGACGGAAAATTTAATCGACACATACGAATTTCGCTATGTGAGAAGATAAAATCGTGAAATCTTTCAGAATGCTTTTGCTACCCATTGAAAAATGTTACCAATCTATTCAGAACATTACATTTCATAAGGTCAAACAACTATATTATATTGGTAATGCAGTTTTTAACATTGCTTCATATCGTATATGCGATTTTTCGCTCGTATACGCGTATCGACGAAAACCGAAAAATTGTAATCTCGTCCAATTTCGTTGATTTTACATTCTGTCGACGTACGAAGAAGAATATAACAAGAATATAACGTCTTTACTAAGTGTAAATTCGCGTTATAACATGAAAATTGTCGAAGAATGTAATCGACACATGCGAATTTCGGTATGTGAGAAGTAAAAATCGTGAAATCTTTCTGAATACTTGTGCTACCCATTGAAAAATGTTACCGATCGATTCAGAAGAATACATTTCATAAGATCAAACAAGTATAATATATTGGAATCACAGTTTCTAACATTGTTTCATATCGTACATGCGATTTTTCGCTCGAATACGCGTATCGCCGAAAACCGAAATTTTGAAATCTCGTACAATTTCATTGATTAACCATTCTATCGACGCAGGAAGTAGAATATAACAAGAATATAACGTTTTTACTATATGTAAATTCGCACTATAACATGAAAATTGACCGAAAATGTAATCGACACATGCGCATTTCGCTATGTGAGAAGATCAAATCGTGAAAATTTCTGAATGCTTTTGCTACCCATTGAAAAATGTTACCAATCTATTCAGAACATTACATTTCATAAGGTCATACAACAATATTATATTGGTATCGCAGTTTTTAACATTGCTTCATATCGTATATGCGATTTTTCGCTCGTATACGCGTATCGTCGATAACCGAAAAGTTGTAATATCGTCCAATTTCGATTATTTTACTTTCTATCGACGCAGAATGGAGAATATAACAAGAAAATAACGTTTTTACCAGGTTTATATTAGCGTTAAATCATGAAAATTGTCGAAAAATTTAATCGACTAATGCGAATTTCGCTATGTGAGAAGTGAAAATCGTGAAATCTTTATGAATACTTGTGCTAACTATTGAAAAATATTACCAATCGAATCAGAACATTACATTTCATAAGATCAAACAACTATATTAAATTGGTATCGCAGTTTTTAATATTGTTTCATATCGTATATACGATTTTTCGCTCGTATACGCGTATCGTCGAAAACCGTTAAATTGTAATATCGTTCAATTTCGTTGATTTTACATTCTATCGATGCAGAACGGATAATACAACCAGAATATAATGTTTATAATATATGTAAAATCGCGTTATAACATGAAAATTGTCGAAAAATGTAATCGCCATTAGCGAATTTCGCTATGTGAGAAGTTAAAATCGTGTAATCTTTCTGAATACTGCTAACCACTCAAAAATGTTACCAATCGATTCAGAACATTACATTTCATAAGATCAAACAACTATAATATATTGGAATCACAGTTTCTAACATTGTTTCATATCGTACATGCGATTTTTCGCTCGAATACGCGTATCGTCGAAAACCGAAATTTTGAAATCTCGTACAATTTCATTGATTATCCATTCTATCGACGCAGGAAGGAGAATATAACAAGAATATACCGTTTTCACTATGTGTAAATTCGCGTTATAACATGAAAATTGTCTAAAAATGTAATCGAGACAAGCGATTTTCGCTATGTGAGAAGATAAAATCGTGAAATCATTCTGATTGCTTTTGCTACCCATTGAAAAATGTTACCAATCGATTCGGAACATTACATTTAATAATATCTATAAATATATTATATTGGAATCGCAGTTTTTAACATTGTCTCATATCGTATATGCGATTTTTCACTCGTATACGCGTATCGTCGAAAACCGCAGAATTGTAATATCGTCCATTTTCGTTGATTTTACATTCTATCAACGCAGAGTGGAGAATGTAACAAGAATATAACGTTTTTAATATATTCAAATTCGCGTTATAACATTAAAATTGTCGAAAAAAATAATAGACACATGCGAATTTCGCTATGTGAGAAGTTGAAATCGTGAAATCTTTCAGAATACTTGTGCTACCCATTCAAAAATGTTACCAATCGATTCGTAACATTGCAGTTCATCAGATCAAACAACTATAATATATTGGAATCGCAGTTTTTAACATTGCTTCAGATCGTATATGCGATTTTTCGCTCGTATACGCGTATCGTCGAAAACCGCAAAATTGTAATATCGTCCAATTTCGTTGATTTTACATTCTATCAACGCAGAGCGGAGAATGTAACAAGAAAATAACGTTTTTAATATATTCAAATTCGCGTTATAACATTAAAATTGTCGAAAAATATAATAGACACATGCGAATTTCGCTATGTGAGAAGTTAAAATCGTGAAATCTTTCAGAATACTTGTGCTACCCATTCAAAAATGTTACCAATCGATTCGTAACATTGCAGTTCATAAGATCACACAACTATATTAAATTGGAATCGCAGTTTTTAACATTGTTTCATATCGTATATACGATTTTTCGCTCGTATACGCGTATCGTCGAAAACCGAAAAATTGAAATCTTGTCCAATTTCATTGATCTTACATTCTATCGTCGCAGGAAGAAAAATATAACTAGAATATAACGTTTTTACTATGGGTAAATTCGCGTTATAACATGAAAATTGACGAAAAGTATAATCGTGACTAGCGAATTTCGCTATGTGAGAAGTTAAAATCGTGTAATCATTCTGAATACTTGTGCTAACCACTCAAAAATGTAACCAATCGATTCAGAACATTACATTTCCTAAGATCAAACATCTATAATATATTGGAATCGCAGTTTTTAACATTGTTTCATATCGTATATGCGATTTTTCGCTCGTATACGCGTATCGTCGAAAACCGCAAAATTGTAATATCGTCCAATTTCGTTGATATTACATTCTATCAACGCAGAGTGGAGAATGTAACAAGAATATAACGTTTTTACTATATTCAAATTCGCGTTATAACATTAAAATTGACGAAAAATATAATAGACACATGCGAATTTCGCTATGTGAGATGTTAAAATCGTGAAATCTTTCTGAATACTAGTGCTACCAATTCAAAAATGTTACCAATTGATTCAGAACAATGCATTTCATAAGATCAAACAACTATATAAAATAGGAATCGCAGTTTTTAACATTGTTTCATATCGTATATGCGATTTTTCGCTCGTATACGCGTATCGTCGAAAACCGTAAAATTGTAAGCTCGTCCAATTTCGTTGATTTTACATTCTATCGACACAGGAAAAAGAATATAACCAGAATATATCGTTTTTACTATGTGTAAATTCGCGTTGTAACCTGAAAACTGTCGAAAAATTTAATCGAGACTAGCGAATTTCTTTATGTGAGAAGATAAAATCGTTAAATCTTTCTGAATGCTTTTGCTACCCATTGAAAAATGTTACCAATCGATTCGGAACATTACATTTAATAAGATCAAACAAATATATTATATTGGAATCGCAGTTTTTAACATTGTTTCATATCGTATACGCGATTTTTCTCTCGTATACGCGATACGTCGAAAACCGCAGAATTGTAATATCGTCCAATTTCGATGATTTTACATTCTATCGTTGCAGAACGGAGAATAAAACAAGAATATAACGTTTATACTATATGTAAAATCGCGTTATAACATGAAAATTGTCGAAAAATTTAATCGACTGTAGCGAATTTCGCTATGTGAGAAGTTAAAACCGTGTAATCTTTATTAATACTTGTGCTAACCACACAAAAATGGTGCCAATCGATTCAGAACATTACATTTCATAAGATCAAGCAACTATAATATATTGGAATCACAGTTTTTAACATTGTTTCATATCGTACATGCGATTTTTCGCTCGTATACTCGTATCGTCGAAAATCGAAATTTTGAAATCTCGTACAATTTCATTGATTATCCATTCTATCGACGCAGGAAGTAGAATATAACAAGTATATAACGTTTTTACTATATGTAAATTCGCACTTTAACATGAAAATTGACGGAAAATGTAATCGACACATGCGCATTTCGCTATGTGAGAAGATAAAATCGTGAAATCTTTCTGAATGCTTTTGCTACCCATTGAAAAATTTTACCAATCTATTCAGAACATAAAATTTCATAAGGTCAAACTACTATAATATATTGGAATCACAGTTTTTAACATTGTTTCATATCGTACATGCGATTTTTCGCTCGTATACGCGTAACGTCGAAAACCGAAATTTTGAAATCTCGTACATTTTCATTGATAATCCATTCTATCGACGTAGGAAGTAGAATATAACAAGAATATAACGTTTTTACTATATGTAAATTCGCACTATAACATGAAAATTGACGGAGAATGTAATCGACACATGCGAATTTCGCTATGTGAGATGTTAAAATCGAGAAATCTTTCTGAATACTTGTGCTACCCATTCAAAAATGTTACCAATCGATTCAGAACAATGCATTTCCTAAGATCAAATAACTATATTAAATTGGAATCGTAGTCTTTAACATTGTTTCATATCGTATATGCGATTTTTCGCTCGTATACGCGTATCGTCGAAAACCGTAAAATTGTAAGCTCGTCCAATTTCGTTGATTTTACATTCTATCGACACAGGAAAAAGAATATAACCAGAATATATCGTTTTTACTATGTGTAAATTCGCGTTGTAACCTGAAAACTGTCGAAAAATTTAATCGAGACTAGCGAATTTCTTTATGTGAGAAGATAAAATCGTTAAATCTTTCTGAATGCTTTTGCTACCCATTGAAAAATGTTACCAATCGATTCGGAACATTACATTTAATAAAATCAAACAAATATATTATATTGGAATCGCAGTTTTTAACATTGTTTCATATCGTATACGCGATTTTTCTCTCGTATACGCGTTACGTCGAAAACCGCAGAATTGTAATATCGTCCAATTTCGATGATTTTACATTCTATCGTTGCAGAACGGAGAATAAAACAAGAATATAACGTTTATACTATATGTAAAATCGCGTTATAACATGAAAATTGTCGAAAAATTTAATCGACTGTAGCGAATTTCGCTATGTGAGAAGTTAAAACCGTGTAATCTTTATTAATACTTGTGCTAACCACACAAAAATGGTGCCAATCGATTCAGAACATTACATTTCATAAGATCAAGCAACTATAATATATTGGAATCACAGTTTTTAACAATGTTTCATATCGTACATGCGATTTTTCGCTCGTATACTCGTATCGTCGAAAATCGAAATTTTGAAATCTCGTACAATTTCATTGATTATCCATTCTATCGACGCAGGAAGTAGAATATAACAAGTATATAACGTTTTTACTATATGTAAATTCGCACTTTAACATGAAAATTGACGGAAAATGTAATCGACACATGCGCATTTCGCTATGTGGGAAGATAAAATCGAGAAATCTTTCTGAATACTTGTGCTACCCATTCAAAAATGTTACCAATCGATTCAGAACAATGCATTTCCTAAGATCAAATAACTATATTAAATTGGAATCGTAGTCTTTAACATTGTTTCATATCGTATATGCTATTTTTCGCGCGTATACGCGTATCGTCAAAAACCGAAAAATTGAAATATCGTCCAATTTCGATGATTTTACATTCTATCTTCGCAGAATGGAGAATATAACAAGAAAATAACGTTTTTACTATGTGTAAATTCGCGTTGTAACATAAAAATTGTCGAAAAATGTAATCGATACATGCGAATTTCGCTATGTGAGAAGTTAGAATCGTGAAATCTTTCTAATTCCTCGTGCTACCCATTTAAAAATGTTTCCAATCGATTCAGAACATTACATTTAATAAGATCAAACATCTATAATATATTGGAATCGCAGTTTTTAACATTGTTTCATATCGTATATGCGATTTTTCGTTCTAATACGCGTCTCGTCGAAAACCGAAAAATTGAAATCTCGTGCAATTTCATTGATTTTACATTCTAACGATGAAGGAAGAAGAATATAACAAGAATATAACGTTTTTACTAAGTGTAAATTCGCGTTAAGACATAAAAATTGTCGAAAAATGAAATCGACCAATTAGAATTTCGCTATGAGAGAAATTAAAATCGTGAAATCTTTCTGAATACTTGTGCTACCCATTCAAAAATGTTACCAATCGATTCAGCACATTGCAATTCATAAGATAAAACAACCATATTAAATTGTAATCGCAGTTTTTAACATTGTTTCATATCGTATATGCGATCTTTCGTTCTTATACGCGTATCGTCGAATACCGAAAAATTGAAATCTCGTGCAATTTCATTGATTTTACATTCTAACGATGAAGGAAGAAGAATATAACAAGAATATAACGTTTTTACTAAGTGTAAATTCGCGTTAAGACATAAAAATTGTCGAGAAATGAAATCGACCAATGCGAATTTCGCTATGAGAGAATTTAAAATCGTGAAATCTTTCTGAATACTTGTGCTACCCATTCAAAAATGTTACCAATCGATTCAGCACATTGCAATTCATAAGATAAAACGACCATATAATTGTAGTCGCAGTTTTTAACATTGCTTCATATCGTATGTGCGATTTTTCGCTCGTATACGCGTATCGTCGAATAACGAGAAATTCACATCTCGTCCAATTTCATTGATTTTACCTACTACCGACGCAGGAAGAAGAATAATACAAGAATATATCTTATTTACTAAGTGTTAATTCGTGTTATACCATGAAAATTGTCGAAAAATATAATCGACACATGCGAATTTCGCTATGTGAGAAGTAAAATCGTGAAATCTTTCTAAATACTTGTGCTACCCTTTCTAAAACTTTACTATTCGATTCAGGACATTGCATTTAATAAGATCAAACAACTATTTTAAATTGGAATCACAGTTTTTAACTTTGTTTCTTATCGTAAAAGCGATATTTCGCTCGTATACGCGTATCATCGAAAACCGAAAATATGAAATCTCGTCCAATTTTATTGATTTTACATTCTATCGACGCAGGAAGAAGAATAAAACAAGAATATAACGTGTTTACCAAGTGTACATTCGCGTTGTAACATGTAAATTGTCGAGAAATGTAATCGACACATTTGAATTTCGCTATGTGAGGAGTTAAAATCATGTAATCTTTCTGAATGCTTTTAGTACCCATTCAAAAATGTTACCAATCAATTCAGCACATTGCAATTCATAAGATAAAACAACTATATTAAATTGTAATCGCAGTTTTTAACATTGTTTCATATCGTATATGCGATTTTTAGCTCGTATACGCGTACCGTCGAAAAGCGAAAAATTGAAATCTAGTCCAATCTCATTGATCTTACTTTCTATCGACGCAGGAAGAACGATATAACAGGAATATAACGTTTTTACTAAGTGTAAATTCGCGTTATAACATGAAAATTGTCGAAAAATGTTATCGACACATGCGAATTTCACTATGTGAGAAGTTGAAATCGTGAAATATTTCCGAATACTTGTGCTAACCACTCAAAAATGTTACCAATCGATTCAGTACATTACATTTCATAAGATAAAACAACTATATTAAATTGGAATCGTAGTTTTTAGCATTGTTTCATATCGTATACGCGATATTTCGCTCGTATACGCGTATCGTCGAAAAACCGAAAAATTGTAATCTCGTCCAATATCGTTGACTTTACATTTTATCGACGCAGAAAGGAGAATATAACAAGAATATTACGTTTTTTATATGTGTAAATTCGCTTTATAACATGAAAATTGTCGAAAAATGAAATCGACACATGAGAATTTCGTATGTAAGAAGATAAAATCGTGAAATAGTTTTGAATACTTGTGCTAACCATTGAAAACTGTTACCAATCGATTCAGAACATTGCATTTCATAAGATCAAACAACTATATTAAATTGGAATCGCAGTTTTTAACATTGTTTCCTATCGTATATGTGATTTTTCGCTCGAATACGCGTCTCGTCGAAAACCGAAAAATTGTAATCTCGTCCAATTTCATTTATTTTACATTATATCGATGTAGGAGGAAGAATAGAACAATAATAGAACGTTTTTACAAAGTGTCAGTACGCTTTATAACATGAATATTGTCGACAAATGTAATCGACACATGCGAATTTCGCTATGTGAGAAGCTAAAATTATGAAATCTTTCTGAATGCTTTTTCTACCCAATCAAAAATGTTACGAATCGATCCAGAACATTTTATTTCATAAGATCAAACAACTATATTAAATTGGAGTCGCATTTTTTAACATTGTTTTATTTCGTATATGCGATTTTTCGCTCGTATACGCGTATCGTCGAAAACCGATAAATTGTAATCTCGTCCAACTTCGTTGATTTTGCATTCGACGCAGAAAGGAGAATATAACAAGAATATTACGTTTTAATATGTGTAAGTTCGCTTTCTAACATGAAAATTGTCGAAAAATGTAATCGACACATGAGAATTTCGTATGTGAGTAGATAAAATCGTGAAATCATTTGAATACTTGAGCTAACCATTGAAAAATGTAACCAATCGATTCAGAACATTGCATATCATCAGATCAAACAACTATATTAAATTGGAACCGCAGTTTTTAACATTGTTTCATATCGTGTTTGCGATATTTCGCTCGTATACGCGTATCGTCGAAAACCAAAGAATTGAAGTCTCGTCCAATTTCATTGATTTTCCATTCTATAGACACAAGAAGGAGAATATAACAAGAATATAACGTTTTTACTGTATGTAAATTGGCGTTATAACATGAAAATTGTCGAAAAATGTAATCGACACATGCTAATTTTGCTATGTGAGAAGTTAAAATCGAGAAATCTTTCTGAATACTTGTGCTACCCATTGAAAAATATTACCAATCGAATCAGAACATTACACTTCATAAGATCACAGAATTATATTATAATGGAATCGCAGATTTTAACATTGTTTCATTTCCTATATGCGATTTTTCGCTCGTATACGCGTATCGTCGAAAACCGAAAAATTGAAATTTCGTCCGATTTCATTGATCTTACAATCTATCGACGCAGGAAGAAGAATATAACAAGAATATAACGTTTTTACTCTTTGTAAATTCGTGTTATTACATGAAAATTGTCGAAAAATATATTCGACACATGATAATTTCTATATGTGTGAAGACAAAATCGTGAAATAGTTTTGAATACTTGTGCTAACCATTGAAAACTGTTACCAATCGATTCAAAACATTGCATTTCATAAGATCAAACAACTATATTAAATTGGAATCGCAGTTTTTAACATTGTTTCCTATCGTATATGTGATTTTTCGCTCGAATACGCGTCTCGTCGAAAACCGAAAAATTGTAATCTCGTCCAATTTCATTTATTTTACATTATATCGATGTAGGAGGAAGAATAGAACAATAATAGAACGTTTTTACAAAGTGTCAGTACGCTTTATAACATGAATATTGTCGACAAATGTAATCGACACATGCGAATTTCGCTATGTGAGAAGCTAAAATTATGAAATCTTTCTGAATGCTTTTTCTACCCAATCAAAAATGTTACGAATCGATCCAGAACATTTTATTTCATAAGATCAAACAACTATATTAAATTGGAGTCGCAGTTTTTAACATTGTTTCATATCGTATATGCGATTTTTAGCTCGTATACGCGTACCGTCGAAAAGCGAAAAATTGAAATCTAGTCCAATCTCATTGATCTTACTTTCTATCGACGCAGGAAGAACGATATAACAGGAATATAACGTTTTTACTAAGTGTAAATTCGCGTTATAACATGAAAATTGTCGAAAAATGTTATCGACACATGCGAATTTCACTATGTGAGAAGTTGAAATCGTGAAATATTTCCGAATACTTGTGCTAACCACTCAAAAATGTTACCAATCGATTCAGTACATTACATTTCATAAGATAAAACAACTATATTAAATTGGAATCGTAGTTTTTAGCATTGTTTCATATCGTATACGCGATATTTCGCTCGTATACGCGTATCGTCGAAAAACCGAAAAATTGTAATCTCGTCCAATATCGTTGACTTTACATTTTATCGACGCAGAAAGGAGAATATAACAAGAATATTACGTTTTTTATATGTGTAAATTCGCTTTATAACATGAAAATTGTCGAAAAATGAAATCGACACATGAGAATTTCGTATGTAAGAAGATAAAATCGTGAAATAGTTTTGAATACTTGTGCTAACCATTGAAAACTGTTACCAATCGATTCAGAACATTGCATTTCATAAGATCAAACAACTATATTAAATTGGAATCGCAGTTTTTAACATTGTTTCCTATCGTATATGTGATTTTTCGCTCGAATACGCGTCTCGTCGAAAACCGAAAAATTGTAATCTCGTCCAATTTCATTTATTTTACATTATATCGATGTAGGAGGAAGAATAGAACAATAATAGAACGTTTTTACAAAGTGTCAGTACGCTTTATAACATGAATATTGTCGACAAATGTAATCGACACATGCGAATTTCGCTATGTGAGAAGCTAAAATTATGAAATCTTTCTGAATGCTTTTTCTACCCAATCAAAAATGTTACGAATCGATCCAGAACATTTTATTTCATAAGATCAAACAACTATATTAAATTGGAGTCGCATTTTTTAACATTGTTTTATTTCGTATATGCGATTTTTCGCTCGTATACGCGTATCGTCGAAAACCGATAAATTGTAATCTCGTCCAACTTCGTTGATTTTGCATTCGACGCAGAAAGGAGAATATAACAAGAATATTACGTTTTAATATGTGTAAGTTCGCTTTCTAACATGAAAATTGTCGAAAAATGTAATCGACACATGAGAATTTCGTATGTGAGTAGATAAAATCGTGAAATCATTTGAATACTTGAGCTAACCATTGAAAAATGTAACCAATCGATTCAGAACATTGCATATCATCAGATCAAACAACTATATTAAATTGGAACCGCAGTTTTTAACATTGTTTCATATCGTGTTCGCGATATTTCGCTCGTATACGCGTATCGTCGAAAACCAAAGAATTGAAGTCTCGTCCAATTTCATTGATTTTCCATTCTATAGACACAAGAAGGAGAATATAACAAGAATATAACGTTTTTACTGTATGTAAATTGGCGTTATAACATGAAAATTGTCGAAAAATGTAATCGACACATGCTAATTTTGCTATGTGAGAAGTTAAAATCGAGAAATCTTTCTGAATACTTGTGCTACCCATTGAAAAATATTACCAATCGAATCAGAACATTACACTTCATAAGATCACAGAATTATATTATAATGGAATCGCAGATTTTAACATTGTTTCATTTCCTATATGCGATTTTTCGCTCGTATACGCGTATCGTCGAAAACCGAAAAATTGAAATTTCGTCCGATTTCATTGATCTTACAATCTATCGACGCAGGAAGAAGAATATAACAAGAATATAACGTTTTTACTCTTTGTAAATTCGTGTTATTACATGAAAATTGTCGAAAAATATATTCGACACATGATAATTTCTATATGTGTGAAGACAAAATCGTGAAATCTTTTTGAATACTTGTGCTACCCATTGAAAAATGTTACCAATCGATTCAAAACATTGCATTTCATATGATGGAACAACTATATTATGTTGGAATCGCATTTTTTAACATTGCTTCATATCGTATTTGCGATTACTGGCTAGTATACACGTATCGTCGAAAACCGAAAAATAGAAATCTCGTCCAATTACATTGATTTTATATTCTATCGACGCAGAATGAAGAATGTAACAATAATATAACGATTTTATTATGTGTAAATTCGCGTTATAATATGAAAATTGTCGAAAGATTTAATGGACACATGCGAATTTCGCTATGTGAGAAGATAAAATCATGAAATCTTCCTGAATACTTGTGCTACCCATAGAAAATGTTACCAATCGTTTCAGAACATTGGATTTCTTAAGATCAACCAACTATATGATATTGGAATCGTGGTATAAAACATTGTTTCATATCGTATATGCGATTTCTCGCTTGTATACGCGTATCGTCGAAAACCGAAAAATCGAAATCTCATCCAATTTCATTGATTTTACATTCTATCGACGCAGAATGAAGAATGAAACAAGAATGTAACGTTTTTACTATGTGTTAATTAGCGTCATGACACGGAAATAGACGATAAATTTAATCGACACATGCGAATTTCTCTACGTTAGAAGATAAAATCGTGAAATCATTCTGAATACTTGTGCTACCCATTGAAAAATGTTCCCAATCGATTTAGAACATTGGATTTCTTAAGTTCAACCAACTATATGATATTGGAATCGTGGTTTTTAACATTGTTTCATATCGTATATGCGATTTCTCACTCGTATACGCGTATCGTCGAAAACCGAAAAATTGAAATCTCATCCAATTTCATTGATTTTACATTCTATCGACGCAGAATGAAGAATATAACAGAAATATAACGTTTTTACAATTTGTAAAATCGCTTTATAAAATGAATATTGTGGAAAAATGTATTCGGCCCATACGAATTTCGCTATGTGAGAAGTTAAAATCGCTAAATTTTTCTCAATTCTTGTGCGACCATTGAAAAATGTTACCGATTGATTGAGAACATTGCATTTCATAAGAACAAACAACTATATTATATTGGAATCGCAGTTTTTAACATTGTTTCATATCTTCTATGCTATTTTTCTCTCGTATACGCGTATCGTCGATAACCGAAAAATTGAAATCTGACGCAATTACATTGATTTTACATATTATCGACGCCTGAATGAAGAATGTAACAAGAAGACAACGTTTTTACTATTTGTAAATTCCCTTTATAACATGAAAATTGTCAAAAAATGTATTCGAAACATGCGAATTTCGCTATGTGAGAATTTAGAATCGTGAAATCTTCCTGAATACTTGTGCTACACATTTAAAAATATTACCAATCGAATCAGAACATTACAGTTCATAAGATCAGACTAATATATTATATTGGAATCGTGGTGTTTAACATTGTTTCATATCGTATATGCGATTTTTCGCTGGTATACGCGTATCGTCGAAATCCGAAAAATTGATATCTCGTTCAATTTCATCGATTTTACATCCTATCGACGCAGAATGAAGAATATAACCAGCATATAACGTTTTCACTATGTGTAAATTCGCGTTATAACATGAAAATTGTCGAAAAATGTATTCAGCAGATGCGTATTTCGCTATTTGAGAAGTTAAAATCGTGAAATCTATCTGTATACTTGTGCTACAAATGGAAAATTGTTTTCAATCGATTCAGAACATTGCATTTCATAAGATTATAAAACTATATTATATTGGAATCGTGTTGTTTAACATTGTTTCATATCGTACATGCGATTTTTCGCTGGTTTACGCCTATCGTCGAAAACCGAAAAATTGAAATCACCTTCAAAATCGTTGATTTTACATTCAATCGACGCAGAATGAAGAATATAAAAAGAACATAACGTTTTTTCTATGTGTAAATTCTCGTTATAACATGAAAATTATCGAAAAAAGTTCTCACCACATGCGAATCTCGCTATGTGAGAAGTTAAAATCGTGATATCTTTCAGAATAGTTGTGCTACTCATTGAAAAATGTTACCAATCAATTCAGAACTCTGCTTTTCATGAGATGAAACAACCATAGTATATTGGAATAGCATTTTTTTCATTGCATCATATCGTATATGCGATTTCTCGCTCGTATACGCGTATCGTCGAAAACCGGAAAATAGAAATCTCGCACAATTTCATTAATATTACATTCTATCAACGAAGAATGAAGAATATAACAAGAATATAACGTTTTTACTATGTGTAAATAAGCGTTATAACATGAAAATTGTCAAAAAATGTAATCGACACATGCGAATTTCGCTATGTGAGAAGTTAAAATTTTGAAATCTTTTTGAATACTTGTGCGACCCATTGAAAAAAGTTACCAATCGTTTCAGAACATTGCATTTCATAAATTCAAAGAACTATATTAATTTGGAATCGCAGTATTTAACATTGTTTCATATCGTATAATCGTTTTTTCGAACGTATACGCGTATCGTCGAAAACCGAAAAATTGAAATCTGAGCCAATTTCATCGATTTTAAATTTTATCGACGCAGAATGAAGAATGTAACAAGAATATAACGTATTTACTATGTGTAAATTCGCGTTATAACATGAAAATTGTCGAAAAATGTAATCGACACTTGCGAATTTCGCTATGTGAGATGTTAAAATCGTGAAATCTTTCTGAATACTTGTGCTACTCATTTAAAAATATTACCAATTGTTTCAGAACATTGCATTCTATAAGGTCAAACATCTATATTATATTTGAAACGCAGTTTATAACATCGTTTCATATCGTATATGCGACTATTCGCTCGATTACGCGTATCGTCGAAAACCAAAAATTGATAACTTGTCCAATTTCTTTGATATTACATTCTGTCGACGCAGAATGAAGAATGTAACAAGAATATAACGTGTTTACTATGTGTTAGTTCGCGTTATGACATGAAAATTGTCGAAAAATGTAATCGACACATGCGAATTTCGCTCTTAGTAAATAAAATCGTGAAATCTTTCTGAATACTTGTGCTAAACATTCAAAAATGTTACCAATCGATTCAGAACATTTCATTTCATAAGATCAAACAACTATATTAAATTGGAATCGCAGTTTTTAACATTGTTTCATATCGTATATGCGATTTTTCGCTCGTATACGCATATCACCGAAAACCGAAAAATTGAAATCTCGTCCAATTTCATTGAATATACATTCTATCAACGCGGAATGAAGAACACAACAAGAGTATAACGTATTCACTCTGAGTAAATTCGCGTTATAACATGAAAATTGTCGAAAAATATAAGCGACACATGCGAACTTCGCTATGAGGAAGATAAAATCGTATTATCTTTCTGATTACTTGTGGTTCCCATTGAGAAATGTTACCATTCGATTCAGAACATTGCATTTTCATAAGATCAAACATCAACATTATATTGGAATCGTAAATTTTAACATTGTTTCATATCGTCCATGCGATTTTTCGCTCGTATACGCGTATCGTCGAAACCGAAAGATTGAAATATCGTCCAATTTCGTTGATTTTATATTCTAGCGACACTGAATGAAGTATATAAAATGAATATAACGTTTTTGCCATGTGTAAATTCACTTTATAACATGAAAATTTTAGAAAAATATAGTCGACAAATACAAATTTCGTTAGGTGAGAAGATAAAGTTGCGAAATTTTTCTGAATACTTGAGCTACCCATTGAAAGATGATACGAATCGATTCAGAACGTCGCATTTTATAAGATCAAACCAATGAATTATATTGGAATCATCGTTTTTAACATTGTTTCATATCGTAGATGCGATTTTTCGCTCGTATATGCGTATCGTCGAAATCCGTAAAATTGAATCTCTTCCAATTTCATTGACTTTACATTCTGTCGACGCAGAATGATTACTATTACAAAAACATAACGTATTTACTATGTGTAAATTCGCGTTATAACATGAAAATTGTCGAAAAATGTAATCGACACATGCGAATTTCGCAATGTGAGACGATAAAATCGTGAAATCTTTCTGAATACTTGTGTTACCCACTGAAAAATGTTACCATTCGATTCGGAACATTGCTGTTCCTAAGATCAAACAATTATATTATATTGGAATCGTAGTTTTTAACATTATTTCATGTTGTTTATGCGATTTTTCGCTCGTATACGCGAATTGTCGAAAGCGGAAAAATTGATATATCGTACAATTTCATTTATTTTATATTCTATCGACGTAGAATGAAGAATATAATAAGAATATAACGATTTAACTATGTGTAAATTCGCGTTATAACATGAAAATTGTCGAAAAATGTAATCGACACATGAGTGTTTCGCTACGTGAGAAGATAACATCGTGAAATCTTTCTGAATACTAGTGCTACTCATTGAAAATGTTACCAATCGATTCAGAACAATGCATTTCATAAGATCAAACAACTATATTATATTGGAATCGTAGTTTTTAACATTGTTTCGTATCGTGTATGCAATTTTTTGCATGTATACGCGGATCGTCGAAAACCGAAAAAATGAAATATCGTTCAATTTCAATAATGTTACATTCTATCGACGCAGAATGATCAATATAAAAAGAATATAACATTTTTACTATTTGTAAATTCGCGTTATAACATGAATATTGTCGAAGAATGTAATTGACACATGCGAATTCCACTATGTGAGCAGATAAAATCCTGAAATCTTTCTGCATACTTGTGCTACAATTGAAAAATCTTACCGATGTATTCAGAATATTGTATTTCATATGATCAAACAACTATAATATATTTGAATCGTAGTTTTTAACATTGATTCATAACATATATGCGATTTTTCTCTCGTATAACACGTATCGTCGAAAACCTAAAAATTGAAATCACGTCCAATTTCATTGATTTTACATTCTATCGATGCAGAGTTAAAAATACAACGAGAATATAACGTTTTTGCTATGTGTAAGTTCGCGATATAAAATGAAAATTGTCGAGATAGGTAATCGACACATCCGAATTTCGCTTTGTGAGACGATAAAATTGTGAAATCTTTCTCAATACTTGTGCTACTCATTGAAAAATCTTACCAATCGATTCAGAACATTGCATTTCGTAAGATCAAATAACTATATTATATTGGAATCGTAGTTTCTAACATTGTTTCATATCCTATATGCGTTTTCCGTTCGTATACGCGTATCATCGAAAACCGAAAAATTGAAATCTCGTCCAATTTCATTGGTTTTACACTCTGTCGACGCAGAATAAAGAATATAACACGAATATAATGATTTTACTATGTATAAAATCGCGCTATAACGTGAAAATCGTCGAAAAATGTAATCGACACATGCGAGTTTCTCTATGTGAGAAGATTAAATCGTGAAATCATTCTAAATACTTAAGCTACCCAAAGAAAAATTTCACCAATCGATTCAGATCATTGTATTTCATAAGATCAGACAACTATATAATACTGGAATCGTAGTTTTTAAAATTGTTTCTTATCGAATATGCGATTTTTTGCTCGTTAACGCGTATCGTCGAAACCAGAAAAATTGGAATCTAGTCCAATTTCATTAATTTTATATTCTATCGGCGCAGAATAAATTATATAACAAGAATATAAAGCTTCTAATATGTGTAAATTCGAGTTGAAACAGGAGAATTGTCGAAAAATGTAATCGACACATGCGAATTCAGCTATATGGTAAGATAAAATCGTGAAATCCTTCTGAATACTTGTGCTACACATTGAAAAAAGTTAACAATCGATTCAGAACATTGCACTTCTTCAGATGATATAACTATTTTATATTGGAATCGTAGTTTTTTACATTGTTTCATATCGTATATGCGATTCTTCGCTCGTGTACGCGTATCGTTGAAAACCGAAAAATTGAAATCTCGTCCAATTTCATTGAATATACATTCTATCAACGCGGAATGAAGAACACAACAAGAATATAACGTATTCACTCTGAGTAAATTCGCGTTATAACATGAAAATTTTCGAAAAATATAATCGACACATGCGAATTTCGTTATGTCAGCAAATAAAATCGTGAAATCTTTCTGAATACTTGTGCTACACTTAGATAACTGTTACCCATCAAATCAGAAGATTGCATTTCATAAGATCAAACTACTATATTATATCGGATTCGTAGTTTCAAACAATGTTATATGTCGTATATGCGATTTTTCGCTCGTAAACTCGTATCGTCGAAAACCGAAAAATTGAAATATCTTTCAATTTCATTGAATTTACATTCTATCGACGAAGAATGAAGAATATAAAAAGAATAAAACATTTTTACTATGTATAAATTCGCGCTATATCATGAAAATCGTCGTAAATTTTAGTCGACACATGCGAATTTCGCTATGTGAGAAGATAAAATCATGAAATCTATCTGAATACTTGTGCTACCCTTTGGAAAATGTTACCAATCCATACAGAACAATTCATTTATAAGATGAAACAACTATATTATATCGGAATCGAAGTTTTTAACATTGTTTCATATCGTATATGCGATTTTTCGCTCGTATACGCGTTTCTTCAAAATCCGAAGAATTGAAATCTCGTCCAGTTTCATTGATTTCATATTCTATCAACGCCGAATAAAGAATATAACAAGACAATAACGTTTTCACTATTTTTAAATCCGCGTTATAACTTGAAAATTGTCGAAAGATGTGATCGACGCATGCGAATTTCGTCATAAGAGAAGATAAAATCGTGAAATCTGTTTAAACACTTGTGCCACGGATCGCAAAATGTTACCAATCAATTCAGAACATTGTATTTCATAAGAACAAACATCTATATTATATTGGAGTAGTAGTTTTTAGCATTCTTGCTTAACGTATACGCTATTTTTCGTTTTCATACGCGTATCGTCGAAAACCGAAAAATTGAAATCTTGTCCAATTTTATTTATTTTATATTCTATACACGCAGAATGAAGAATATTACAAGAATATAACATTTTGCTATGTGTAAATTCACGTTATAACATGAATATTGTCGAAAAATGTAATCGACACATGCGAATTTCGCTATATGAGAATATAAAATGGTGAAATCTTTATAGATACTTGTCACACGGATTGAAGGAAGTTACCGACCGATGCAGCACATTGCATTTGATAACGTCGAACAACTATTTTATATTGGAATCGTAGTTTTTTACATTGAATCATATATTATATGCGATTTTTGCTCCTGTACGCGTACCGTCGTAAACAGAAAAATCTCGTCCAATTTCATTGATTTTATATTCTATCAACGCACATTGAAGAATATAAAAAGAATATAACCTTTTTACTACGTGTAAATTGGATCCATAACATGAAAATTGTCGAAAAATGTAATCGACACATACGAGTTTCGCTATATGAGAAGATAAAATCGTGAACTCTACCTAAATACTTGTGCCACGGATTGAAAAATGCTGCCAAACGATTCACAACATTACATTTCCCTGGCTCAAATTACTATTTTATATTGGAATCGTTGTTTTTAACATTGTTTCATATAGTAAAAGCGATTTTTCGTTCATATACGCGTATTGTTGAAAACCGAAAAATTGAAAGTTCGCCCAATTTCATTGATTATATTTTCTGTCGACGCAGAATGAAGAATAAAAATGAATATAACGTTTTTATTATGTGTAAATAATAGAAATAACACGAAAATTGTAGAATAATGTAATCGACACATGCGATTTTCGCTTTATAAAAAGGTAAAGTCGTGAAATCCCTGTAAATACTTGTGCCACAGATAGAGAAATGTTACCAATCAATTCAGAACATTGCATTTCATAAGATCAAACAACTCCTTTATATTGGAAACGAAGTGTGTAACATAGTTTCATATCGAATATACGAATTACCTCTCATATACGCGTATGGTCGAAAGATGAAAAATTGAAACCCCATCCTATTTCATTGATTTTATTTTCCATCGACGCAGAATGAAGAATACAACAGGAATTTAATATTTTACTATGTGTAAATACGCGTTATAACGTAAAAATTTTCGAATAATGAAATTGACACATGCGAATTTCGCAATAAGAGAAGATAAAATCGTGAAATCTTTGTAAATAATTGTGCCACAGATCGAATAATGTTACCAATCGATTCAGAACATTGCATTTCATAAGATCAAATAACTATGTTATATTGGAATCGAAGTTTTTAACCTTGTTTTATATCGTATATACGAATTTCCGCTCATACACGCGCATGGTCGATAGATGAAAAATTGGAATCCAATCCTATTTCAGTTATTTTATATTCTATCGATGCATAATGAAGAATATAACAAGAATATTACTTTTTTACTATATGTATATACCCGTTGTAACATGATAATTGTCGAATAATGTAATCGACACATGCGAATTTCCTGTATGAGAAGATAAAATCGTGAAATCATTGTAAATACTTGTGCCACAGATTGAAAAATGACATCAATCCATGTAGAACATTGCTTTTCATAAGATCAAACTACTGTTTTATAATAGCATAGAATTTTTTAGGATTGTTTTATATCGTATACACTATTTTTCGCTCATATACGCGTATCGTCGGATAACGAAAAATTGAAATCTCATTCAATTACATTGATTTATATTCTATCGACGCAGAATGGAGAATATAATAAGATTTTAAGGTTTCTACTATGTGTAAATACTCGTTATAACATGAAAATTGTTGAAAAATGTAATCCACATAAATGAATTTCGAAATATGAGAATATAAAATCGTGAAAGCTTTATAAATATTTGTGCCTCAGATTTAGAAATGTTACCAATCGACTTAGAACAGTGCATCTCATAAGTTCAACCAATTATTTCTTATTTGAATCTAAATTTTTAACATTGTTTCATATCCTATATAAGATTTTCCGCTTGTATACTCGAATCGTCGAAAACCGAAGAATTGATATATCGTCCAATTTCAATGATTTTATATTTTGTCGACGTAGAATGATGTACATAACAAGAATATAACGTTTTTACTATGTGTAAATACTTGCTATAACATGAAAATTGTCGAAAAAAGTAATCGACACAAGCGAATTTTGCTATATAAGAAGATAAAATCATATAATCTTTCTGAATACTTGTGCCACAGATTGAAAAATGTTTCCAGTCGATTCGGAACATTGCAATTCATAAGATCAAACAACTATTTCATATTGGAATCGAAGTTTTCCACATTGTTTCATATCGTATATGCGTTTTTTCGCTAATATACGCGTATTGTCGAAAACCGAAAAATTGAAATATCGTCCAATTTCATTTATTTTATATTCTATCGACGCAGAATGAAGAATATAACAGGATTATAACGTTTCTGCTATATGTAAATAATAGTTATAACATGAAAAATGTCGAAGAATATAATAGCCACATGCGCATTTCGCTTTATGAAAAGATAAATTCGTGATATCTTTTTAAATACTTTTGCCACAGTTTGAGAAATGTTACAATCGATTCAGAACATTGCATTTTATCAGATTAAATAACTGTATTATATTGGTATCGAAGTTTTTAATATTGTTTCATATCGTATATACGAAATTCCACTCGTATACGCGTATGGTCGAATGATGAAAAAATGAAATCAATTCATATTTCATTGATTTTATATTCTATCGACGCAGAATAAAAAATATAACAAGATTTTAATATTTTACTATGTGTAAATACGCGTTGTAACATGAAAATTGTCGAATAATGTAATCGGCACATTCGAATTTTGCATTTTGAGAAGATAAAATCGTGAAATCCTTGTAAATACCTGTGCCACAGTTTGAAAAATGTTATCAATCGATGCAGAACATAGCATTTCATGAGATCGAACAACTATATTATATTGGAATCGTGGTTTTTAACATTGTTTCATATCGTATATGCGATTTTTCGCTGGTATACACGTATCGTCGAAAACCGAAAAATTGAAATCTCGTCCATATTCATTGATTTTATATTCTATCGACCCAGAGTGGAGAATATAACAAGAATATAACGTTTATACTATATGTAAATAGTAGTTATAACATGAAAATTGTCGAAAACAATAATCGACACATGCGAATTTCGCTATATGAGAATATTAAATCGTGAAATCTTTGAAAATACTTATTGCACTTTGTGAAAAGTATTACCAATCGATTCAGGACGTTGCGTTTCATAAGATCGAACAACTATTTCATATTGGAATCGAAGTTTTTAACACCGTTTCATATCGAATATATTATTATTCGCTCATTTACGTGCATCGTCGAAATACAAAAAATTGATATCACATTCAATTTCATTGATTTTATATTCTATCGATGCAGAATGAAGAATATAACAAGAATATAACGTTTCTACTTGGTGTAGATAGCCTTAAAATATGGAAATTTTCGAAGATTACTATCGACACATGCGATTCTCGCTATATGAGAATATAAAATCGTGAAATCTATGCAAATACATGTGCCACAGTTTGAAAAATTTTAGCAATCGATTCAGATTAGTGCGTTTCATATGATCAAACACGTATTTCATTTTGGAATCCAAGTTTTTAAAATTGTCACTCATCGTATATATGATTTTTCGCTCATATATGCGTATCGTAGAAATACGAAAAGTTGAAATCTCATTTAATTTCATTGATTTTATATTCCATCGACGCAAAATGAAGAATATAACAATAATAAAAGTTTCTAATATGTATAGATACGCGTTATAACATGAAAATTTTCGGAAACAACAATCGACGAATGCGGATTTAGCTTTATGAGAAAATAAAAACGTGCAATTTTTGAAAATACTTGTGCCGCAGTTTGAAAAGTGTTACCAATCGATTCAGAACATTACATTTCTTATGATCAAAAACTTATTTCATTTTGGAATCCAAGATTTTAACATTTTTTCACATCGTATATACGATTTTTCGCCCAAATACGCGAATCGTCAAAATCCGAAAAGTTGAAATCTCAAAGAATTTCATTGATTTTATATTCCATCGACGCAGAATGAAGAATATAACAAGAATATTACGATATTATTATGTGTAGGTTCGCGTTATTGTATGAAAATTTTCGAAAACTATAATCGACTCTTGCGAATTTCGATATAAGAAGATGAAATCGTGAAATCTTTGAAAATACATATGGAACACTTTGAAAATCTACCAATAAATTCAGAACAGAGCATTTCATAAGATCAAATACCTATTTTATATTGGAATCGGAGTTTTTAACATTGTTTCATTTCATTTATACTATTACTCGCTCATATACACATATCGTCGAAATATGAAATGTTGAAATCTTATTCAATTTCATTGATTTTAAATTTTATCGATGCAGAAAGAAGAATATAACAAGAATATAATTTTTTTAATGTGTGTAAATACATGCCTTAACGTGAAAATTGTCCATATAAATAATTGACTCATGCGAATTTCGCTATATGTTGGGATTAAATTTAAGACTCTTCGAAAATACTTGTACTACAGTTTGGAAAATGTTACCAATCGATTCAGAAAATTGCATTTCATTAGATCAAACAACTATTTTTATTGGATTCGAAGATTTTAACATATTTTCATACCGTAAATACTATTTTTCGCTCACATAGGCGCAAAGTCGAAACAGGAAAAGTAGATATCTCAATCAATTAAATTGTTTTAAAATTATATCGACGTAGAATAAAGAACGTAACAAGAATATAACTTTTTACTACGTGTACATACCCATTTAAACATGAAAATTGTCGATAAATATAATCGAAAATGCAAATTTCGCTACAAGTGTAATACTAATTGTAGAATATTCCATAATATTCGTTCCCCAATTAGGAAACTATTACCAAACTATTCAGCACACTGCATCTCCTAAGATCAATCCACTCTTTTTATTGAAATCGAGGTTTTTAACATTATTACATTATGATATATGTAATATCTTGAGAATACGCTTATCATCGAAACAGGAAATGTTGAAATATCTTCTAATTCCTTAGATATTATATACTATCGAAGCAGAATAGAGAACATAAGATGATCATAGCGTTTCTACGAAGATTATACACGTGTATTAACTGAAAAATCGTTTTATAAAATAGGAGATACATGCGAATATCCTACGGATGTGAAAAATCTTAAAAATTACGAAAGCACCACAGTTTGCAGAATATCGATTCAGCACTCTGGATTACTAGATATCAAGTTACTATTTTAAATGGTAAATGGTATTTAACATGTTCTTTTAATGTTATACTGTTCTGAAAGCGACTAACCATATCTTCGTTATTTAAAAAGTGGTATTTACAGTCAATTTCATAGATGAATTAATCACATGGACGCAAAACAAGAAAAATAACTATAATATAACGCTTTTAAAAAGATCAAATATATGGTAAAAAAACAATAACGATAATAATAACAATAATAATATTAAAAACAAAAAATAAAAGTAATAATAATAACAATTATAATTTACCAAAGAAATTATAATCATAATAAATGTAATATAAATAATAACAATAACGTTAGTGAAGTTAAAAAACATGAAAGGTATAATCATAATAACATCCATAATGATAAGAATAATGATAAAATTAATAACGAAAGTAATGATATTAATAATAATTGAAAAAGTAGCAACGATAATAACGATAATAACGAATTATAATATTAGCGATTATAATAATAATATTAATAATAACGGTAAAAAAAAAAATAGCGATTATAACGATAATAACTATAATAACGATAATAACGATAACAAGGGTAATAATAATGATAATAATAACGTTAATAATCAAAATAACAATATTAACAAAATAACAATAATAACGATTATATCGATAATAACAATAATATCGATAATAATGATAATGAAAATGATAAGGATAATAACGTTAATAACATTAATAATATCAATGATAATAATAATAACTGTAAATACTATAATAATAATAATAGAAATAATAATAATAACCATAATTATAACAATAATAATAAAAATAATAATAATAAAACGATAATAACTTTAATAGTATTAATAACGATGATAACGTTAATGGCGATGATAACAAAAATAACCATAATAACAATAATACAAATATTATACTTAATAACGATATTAATAATAATAATAATAATAATAATAATAACGTAAGAACGATGATAATAATAATAAAGATAATAAGGATAATATGATAATAACCACAATAACGATAATAACGATAATAACGATAATAACGATTATAGAAATAATAACCATAATAACAATAATAACCTTAATCACAATAATGACGATTATAACGATTATAAATATAAATACGACAATAGCGACATTAATGATAATAACGATAATAATAATAATAATAAAAATAATAACGTAAGAACGATGATTATAATAATAACGATAATAAGAATAATACGATAATAACGATAAGAACGATTGTAAGATAACGATAATAACGATTGAGCTATAATAACGATAATAATAATTATAATAATAATAACAATAATAATAATAGCGAAAATATCGATGATAATAATACAAATTTTAATAACTATAATGACGATAATAACGTTAATAACGATAATAATGGCCTTAATTATAGCCAATACTAACGATAATAACGATAATACCGATAATAACGGTAATATTAATAAAAATAATAATAATGGATATAATAATAATAACTATAAAAACGTTAATAATAATAATAATAATAATAATAACAGTAATAACGTTAATAATAATACATACGATAATAACGGTATTTAAGATTATAACGATAATAACGATTATAAGGATAATAACAATAATAACAATAATAACTATAAAAACGAAAATATCGATAAAATTAATATTATTAATAATATACTCGATAATGACAAAAGTAATGAATACAACGATAATAGGGATAATATCAATTTTATTGATAATAAAAATAATAATAATTATAATAACGATAATAACGATAATAACGCTAAAATCAAAAATTACGTTAATATCAGTAATAATGACAAAGATAATAATTATAACGATGAAAACGATAATAATGTAATAATAACGATATTCATAATAATAATAATAACAATAAAAATATTAACGATAATAACTTTAATATCAGTAATAACAACACTTGCGATAATAGAAATAACAATAATAATAAAAATAATACTAAAGATTATAAAAAAAATAACGATAATAACATTAATAATAACAATAATAATAATAATAATAATAATAATAATAATAATAATAATAATAATAATAATAATAATAATAATAATAACAATAATAATAACTTCAATAATAGTAATAACGATTATAACCTTAATGACGATAATAACTATAATTACGATTATAACGATTATGAAGATAATAACGATAGTAACAATAACAATCATAATAAGAATTATAACGAAAATAGTGATATTAACTGTTAAAACGATAATAAGGATAATGACGATAATAGCGATAATAACGGAATAACAGTAATAATAATAATGATAATAATACCGAAAATAATAAAAACAACGATAATAGCGATAATAAATGTAATAATGATTGTAGCCATAATAACTATAATAATGATAACAACGATAATGGCGATAATAAGCATATTAACATTAATAACGATAATGAGAAAAATAATAATAATAATAACGATTAATACTACAATAATAATTATTATAATAATAATAAAAATAATATTAATAATAATTATAATAACGATAGTAACTTTAATAATAGTAAACACTATTATAACGATAATAACGATAAAAACGATAATACCAATAATAACGACAATAATAACAATAATAATAAGCATAACAACGATAATATCTATATTAATAATAATAACGATAATAACTGTAATAATCATAATAACGATAATAACTATAATAATAATAATAACGATAATAACGACAATGGCGATATTAACGATAATGACGTTTCTAAATATAATAAAGATTAAATATTTTAATAATAACGATAATAAAGATGTTAACGATAGTAGCCATAATAACGATAATAATAACGATAGGAATATTAATAATAATTATTATATTAAAGATAAAAAAGGTAAAAGCTATATTAACGGTAATAACGATGACAAAAATATTAATTGTAATAATAATAACGATAATAACGGAAAAATTATTAATAACTAAAGTAACGATAATGCAGATATTAGTGATTATAATTATAGTAACAAAAATTACGATAATAACAGTATTGACGATAATAACGATAATAACGTTAATAACGATTATAAAGAAGAAATGAAAATAATATTGACAAAAACGATAATATCGATTACCGGTAAAGTTAAATATAATAAAGAAAATAACGATAATAGCGATTATAAGGATAATAACGATAATAACGAAAATAACAATAGTAATTATAATAACAGAAATATTGATAATATTATTAATAATAAAATCGATAATGATATAAATAGCGGATATAACGGTAAATACGATAATATCGATAATAATGATAATAACGATAATAATAATAATGACGATAATAACGATTATGACGCTAAAATCGAAAATAACATAAGTAACGATAATAATAACGATAAAAATATTTATAACGGTAATAACGACAATAACTATAATAATAATACGTAGAAGAAGAATATTAATAATAATAATAATATTAATGGATATAATAACAACGATAATAACTATATTTATAATAACAGCAAGTATAGAGATGATAACGATAATAACGATAATAACCATAAAAACGATAATAAAGATAATGCCCATAATAAGAATTATAGTAATAATAACGATAATAATGATGATTATAGTAATAAAAATAACAATGATAATGACGGTAATAACGATAATAGCTTTAATAACGATAATAATAACGATAATAATAAAAAAAATAATAATGGTAATTTTAATATTAATAATAACAACAATAACAACGGTAATAATAATAATAATTATAATTACGATAATAACGATAATAAATATAATAATGAGAATATCGATTATAAAGATAAAAAGGATAATAACAACGATAATAACGATATCAGCGATTATAAGGGTAATAACAATAATAAAGATAACAATGATAATAATAATAATAATAACCATAATAAAAATATTAAAATTAACGATAAAAATGATAATATCGGTAATAACGATAAGAAAGATAATAACTATAAATTTAATAATAGTAGTAATAAGAATAATAACTTTAATAACGATAATAACGATAGCAATAATAATAATAATAATAATAAAGATAACGATAATAATAGTGTTAATAACGATAATAACAATAATAAAGATAATCACTGTAATAACGATAATAACGGTAATAACGACAATAACGTAAAGAACGACGATAACTTAAGTAACGATTATAAAAATAATAATTATTCTAACAATAATAATAATAACAATAATAATAATAACAAAAAAAAATAAAAGTACAGATAATATTGATAATAACGATAATAACGATAATAATCATTACAACGATAATAAGCGTGGTAACGATAATAACTATAATAATAACGATGATAAAGATAATAACGATAATAAAGATAACAATGATAAAAATATAATAACCATAATGATAATATTAAAATTAACGTTAAATAGGATAATAACGATAATAACGATAATAAAGAGAATAACGTAAAATATAATAATAATAATATTAACGTTATTAACGATCATAAGGATAATAACAATAATATGTATACTATGGATAACAATAAATATAGTGATAATAGCGATAATAACGAGAATAACGATTATAACGATAATAAGGACAATAATAATTATAATAATTATAATAAAAATAGAAAGAGAAAAACGATACTAATAGTAATAATAGCAATAATTATAAAATCGATAATATCGATAATAATAATAATAATAACGGAACAATAAAAATAGAGATAAAAATGTTATCAACAATAAAAACGATTATAGTGATAATGACTAGAATAACGATAATAACGATATAACGATAATAACGTTTTTAACGATTATAATAATGATAGTAATAGTAATAACGATAATAACAATAATAACGATAATAATAATAATAAGGACAATAACGTAAATAACGACAAAAACAATAGTAACGTTTGTAACGATAATAATAACGATATTAATTATAATAATAATAATAACAACGATAATAAAGGTATTAATAAGTATAACAATAACAAAAATGATAACGATATTAACGATTATAACTATAATAAAAGTTATAATGATAATAATAATGATAAATACGATAATAACGATAATAACGATAACAGCGATCATATCGATAATAATGATAATAACAATAATATTAATACTAACGATTTTAATAAAAATAAACATTATAACTATTAACGGTAATGACGAGAATAACAATAATAATTATGATAATCTTAATTATAACGATTATAAGGATATTAACGATAATAATAACAAGAATAATATTAATAATAATAATTATAATAACGATAATAAATATTAATACAGTAATAGAGATAGTAACGAAAAGGATAATAATAATAGCAATAATACTACTAATAATAATAATATTGATATTAATAGTAACGACGATAATATAGATAATAACATTAATAACAATATAGGCAATAATAACAATAATAACACCATTATCAATAAAAACGATAATAACATTAATAATGTTAATTACGATTACATTGACGATAATCTTTATTATAGTGATAATAACAGTACTAATAGTAATAATAATAATAATAACGATAATAAAGATTGTAATGAAAATGAAAATAATTATTGTATTAATAACGACAATAACGTTAAACATAATAATAATAACAATAATACCGACAATATCTATATTAACGATATTAACGTTAATAACGATAATAACGAAATTGACGAGAATAACGATAATAATAATTTTTTTTTCTTTTTTTTTGATGGTCTGAGAATGCCAATCTTTATGCACTAACTCGCGGACCCCGCCTGCCAGAGGAACTTCCCTATTCGGTTCTCCTATTAAGGTCCTTGGAGTGTCGGGCTCACCTTTGGAATATGCATCACCGACTAACCTCATATCCATCCTAGTGGCATAGTGAGACCATTCCGGCACCGCCATGTGGCATTACTTCAGGATGGCGCCACTGCATCAGGTCCCTTTACGGGACTCTCCATTCGGCTGTGCGGGGCAGAAGCCTGGAGCAACGTTGGGGGCAGGTCTATGGGCCGCCCATCTCGTTCTTTTTTCTGCGCAAGATGGCCCTGACGTACCAGGCCACCTTGTTCTATTCCTCCTGACCTCGGAGCATTTTCTCAGTAACGTTGTCTGGCGAGATTTTACCGAGGTCTTGCTCCAAGGTAGGTCGTTCGACGCTTCACAGGGCATATTAGAAGAATGTGTGGTTGGCGTCGTCGACAGTCGAATCGCCATAGGGGTAGTTGCCGTCTGCAACCATCCTCATTTTTGCAAGGTAAGAGCAGAACAGATCATACCATGTCAAAAATTGAGTGAGGTAGAAGTCGGCCTCACCCACATCCTTGTTTAGCCAGCTGTCTAGCCGACTGATGAATCGGGACGCCCATCAGCCCCTGTTCCCATCCTGTTCCCATCTGCTTTGCCAGGTCTCGATGCTGGTAGACCTGGCAAGCCTTGATACCTCCTCCTATCCCAGAACGAACCTTTGCTGGTGGACGAATTGTCTCTCCTGGGCTAGTAGATCGATTGGGATTACCCCCACGACCACTAGCATCGCGGGCTCAGAGACCGTACGGAAGGAGCACTCGATTCGGAGAGCGCCCCTCCTCTGTACCGCGGCTATGCGCTTGCGATATTTCTCTTTTCGCAGCACCTCGGCCCAGACTTCCGCGCCGCACAGCATCACTGCTTGAGCGGCACGAATCAGTAGTCGCCTTCAGCACGGATCGGGGCACGTTGACGTTTGCCATGTGTGTGCCAAGCGAGGCTACTACTTTTGCCGCCTTGTCGGCTGCCCTAATTATGTGCTCTCCATGATGGAGCTTGTTGTCGAGCATTACACTTAAGTAATTGACAGCCGACTTAGGCTGGACCGTCGTGTCTCCTACAATGAAACTTCGTAAGGTCTTGTTGCTCTTCGTCTTAAGTAGCACGACCTCTGTTTTCTGACCTGCTAGAGATTGCCCGTGGTCTTCCATTCAGGAGATTACTCTGCGTATGACCTGGTTGAGCAGCAGCTGTGCTCCCTCCATGTCTCTTGCAGTTATGACAACTGCAATGTCATCTGCTTACCGAACCAAGAAAACACCATCAAGAACTGCTCTACATAGGATACCATCGTAGAAAATATTCCAGATATCAGGTCCCAATATGGAGCCCTGGGCTCGCCCCGATGTCAACTCCAAGCTTTTCGGACCACCGCCTGTATCGTATTCCAGGAAGCGTCCGTTCAGGTAATCCCCGAGAATTCGGAGTAGGTACTCCGGGAGGCTGAAATTATGTTGGAGCGCTTCCATTGCCAAGTCCCACCTGACGGAGTTGACGGCATTTCTTACGTCTACGGTGGCCAGAAAACACAAAGGGCGAGTTAGATGATTCCCTCGCTCCGTCATTTTCGCGGCCGTGACAACCTTCAGGACGGCCTGTATGATGGAGAGGCCGGATCGAAATCCATCCTGGCGGGTGGCAAGATCCCCTGCTGCCCCCACAGCAGCGAGCATACCAATAGGCCTGCATGACGAAGCGGCATTTACTGGACCCTTGCTCTGGCTTATGAGCACAAGTCTGGCTTTCTTCCATGAAGCGGGGAAGATGCCCTCCCTGAGGCACATGTTGTACATGCTTAGGAAGTGCTTGGGGTGACTCTGTGCGACGGCTTTCATTACTTCCGCCTGAAGGCCGTCTAGTCCTGGAGCTTTCTTGTTCTGCATGGAAGGTGCAGCCCTGAGTAGATCCTCCTCCGTAAATTGTTTCGCATTGGGGCTGCTCATCGACTTTGAGGGGAATGATGATTTCTAAATTCCTCGCGTCCTGAGGGAATTCTTGCGTGTGAGTCCCAGCTTGCCAGTGACGATTTGGTTCCCTAATCCCCACGGCGTGTAGTCGATATCCAGGCACAGCTCCTTCCAGCGCCGTCACTGACTGGCCTTGATAGTCCATTTCAGAGTGTTTTGGCCACATAGTACTCTGCGGCCAAGGGAGCACCGTCGGGATGACGTTTCTTTGCTCGTTGTGCTAACTGGCGAAGCCTTAAGTACTTCTCGCTAAGTTCTGCGATCTCGTTCGTCCACCAGTATGCAGGAGGACTCAGCCGTTATGCTCTTCTTTGGTACCGGTATCGCACAAGACTTTTGGGTGAGCTGCATAGTTGCTGCAGTAATCCTTCTGACTTGTGCAGGTGGCCATAGACTCGCAGAAACAATTTGATGGGTCAACAACCTGCATCTGTGATTGGAGACCGCTTCCCTCCATCCATTTTTGCGATGTTCCACCGGAGGAATCGGGCTGCACTTGTCACGGCTGGCCTACTATGTACTTCTGTACGTCAAATAGGATGTGTTGATGACCGCTCCGGGTGTAATCTTCGATCACCCGCCTGACTGCTGATTTCGCCACAAGGTGTTCGTTGGCTAGAGAGACGTCCGGAATCGTCTCTCTGTAGCCAGGCCTTCGAAAAATTGACGTTGAGCCTTTTTTTTTGTTCCGTCAGGAGGATAAACTTTCATAGACCAACTGCGCCCAGTACTTTGTGCAGTGTCGGATTCAACACGTCTGAGAATTCTCCCAGGTTCGTATTGCTTACCACCTAAAAATTCTCCCGATCCTTAAAACAAACTCGCTGAGGAGAAAGGGAGTCGGCGGGTTCACGCATATGCGTATTACATATTCATCCAGCACACCTCCTCGGTGAGCCAGGCCAGTATTCGCATTGCTCTCATTCATTCATTCATCTACATTCACACCAATACGGAGCACACGACACGGGCCCACTAGCCCCTGGAGACGCAATTACTCTGTAACAATATCATATTAGCCCGATTCTCACCTCATGGTGCTCTGACCAGACCCATTCACGTTCGTATACACACACTCACGTCTAGAGGGAAGCGACTTGTGCCAAGCGTCGCCTGTGCTGCTCGGAGCCCTGCCCATGGTGGCCGCACTCGCTCTACTCTCCTTTGTGGCCTATGGTTCGCACTCCCGTCCATGTACACACACTCACTCACACATCCTTCTTCTCCTCGCGACCGTTCCCTGCGCTTCTCAGCGTCCTTCGTCGCAGGCATAACCCGTTCAGCGAAGTTTCAAAAGGCCGCCCATCCTCGCGAGACAGTATATTGTAAACGTGGACACCCGAAGGGTGCCTACATCTATGCTACCTCCCTCATTAGGGAATACGCTACGGAACTACCTACAGACAGCAGCCACCACAACGAAGAAATTTCCGCCCGGATTCGGAAAAACCAAAACTCCCGACGGCGGGCAGGATGAGCGGTTTAGCATCGACCAACATCCTCGCAGCAACGAATCACCACGCTGATGCCAGCCGTGCCCCCGGGGAACCACGGGGAGGCCCACCCACAGTACTACGATTCTTGGTACTCGATCCGTAGGATAGGATGTGATTGGAAAGATAACAGGATTAAAGAGGGAGATGGGTGATATATGAAAAAAATAGGGAGTTGCGTTTGAGCTTCTCCGACCCTATCCTGTTCGAGAATGGGTTTACCTGTGAATATTACAGGCTCCCTCCCCCATCACCAGGATTCCGACAATCCCAGCTGAATAGGACTTACGAATTAACAACCCTTGATAATGAGGGTTTCTCTGCATAACCCCGCGAAGAGGGAGAAAGACTCGGCCGTGGAGACAAGATGTCTTGCTGATTCCGGCCAACTCCTTTCTCCGAGAATTTCCTCCAGAGCCATCCTCTGGGGTTCAAAAACCGGGCAGTCTACGATGTGATGCAAAACCGTGTCTTGAACGCCACACGTATGTTCCTTTCAAGGTGATGCTCAACGACTTCAGCTTGGCCTTAAAAGCACCGTGTCCTTCAGGAAACTGAGATGTGAATTGGTTAGGAGAAACGAAACGGGCACCCATCCATCCATGATGTCCAGGAGTACGCGTACGTAGTACTTTCTTTTGGGGATTTCTCCCTTCTGGACTACAAGTCTCTGAAAATGTCCACGTCTACCTGTCATTCTATTGCGCGGTTATGCTTCGAGCCTTCCAGTTTTCACGTCGCTGTTTCGATGGTCCTATTTTTCTTGATATCGTATAGTTTTCTACGCTTCTTGAACTGGAGATCTATCGGTGGCTCCGCTGCCACCACGCAGAGGTATTCCGTCGCGGTTTTACGATACGCGGATATAACCGAAATGAAGGCTGATAGCTGGGTCGCGCTTTTCTTTTCAGAACTCCTTCAGTCCAGAGATGCGACCATCCCGTTGCCACGTACGTAACCGTGCGGATGATTACGACTCGATAGATCGCTCGTAGAGCGCAGTGGCGAAGTCCCCATTCTCTGACGGCTAGTACACCTAACTACGCGAACAACGGCCCGACTTTGTCGGTGAGGTACCGGCAATGCGTCGTAACCGCCAGACCTTTATCAAAGAATACCTCGAGATATCTAACGGACTTCCTAAATTTTACAGTATTCTTCCGTATTTTAATGGTGGGTTGCCTAATAGCCAAGTCGATCTTTTTTGATGTTGTTTTTCGCTTCCTGTCCGGGCGCTGTCCTCCTATTCTACCTATGGGTTTCCTCTTAACCCAATCACTTTTCAGGACGATAGCCTCGGTCTTACGTTTGGAGATAGATAGTTTAGCCGTCGAGCACAATTCGGCGGTGCTTTTAATCACGCGATTTCCCTTCTCCTCTAGTTCCTTCCATGAAGCTCCATCTAGGATGACAAATAGATCGTCCGCGTGCGCTATCGCGTTGACTACCGATGAATCTTCCAGTATCCGGAGTAGCGGGTCAAACATGAGGTTTCAGTAGGAGGGGCCAAGAACCGATCCTTGTGGACATCCTCTCGAAGCCTGCATGGAAATCTCATGATCTCTTAAAGCGATTTTTTCCTTACGGTCCGCGAAGTAGCATGTAATAACATTGAAAACATTTCTTGGGCAGTCCCGATTCTGGAGTGCCTTAAGAACTATGAACCAACTAATATTGTCGAAGGCTCCCGAAATGTCGTATAACAATGCAAAGACATATCTCCGTGAGGAGGAAGAAACGATTCGGCGTATCTCTACTACCGCGCCCTCAGTGGACCGTCCCGGCACATATCCATATTGCTTGTCCGAAAGTTTATCCGGTGCGAAGGAAGTTTCATTAAGGCGCAACTAAGCAGCCTTTCTAGAACCTTTCCTACGACAGAGAGAATACAAAAAAACAAAGAGTCGGTAAGACTTGAGGTCCTCCGCATCCTTAACCACGCCTTTAAGAAGAGCTATTACGGAGCCCTCTTTTCAGATGGATGGGAAGATACCCCATGGGAGGCAACCGTTAATGATGTCTGGGAATTGGGATGGGATGGCGGCAATTGCTCTCTTGAGCACGCACACCTCGATGAAATCGGACCACGGGGCCTTTCCGCTACTAAGGGATCCTATTACTCGCGAGACCTCTTCCCTCGTGAAGGGAGGGGCATCCTCGGTTTCAGGGACGCTTCCGGAAGTGCTACGCACGGCGCGCAGTTTCGTCGTGTTTTCGGACACGCAGTTATCAGAGACATGCGTGGTGAGGAGGACTCTTACCCTACGGCGAACATTCGAAGTCTTTCCACCTTCTCGTTTCAGGGTATTGATCATCCTTTCGACACGAAGTTTTCCTGCCTGCTGCTTATAAATTTATCCCCACTGTTCCGCGTTTCCCTGCTCTATAACGAATTTCCTCCAACTCTCTAATTTAGCATGTCGTACCACTTTATTATATTCCCGCAACACGAACGGTATTCACGCATTAACACAAAGCTTGCCTGGTCTGTTTCTCGGTGAAACGCGCGCCTTAGTTGGGAGACCGCGTTATTCTGTGTCCTTAACGCAGACGTCCACCAAGGGTTGGACTTTCTGTGGGTCTTCTGCTGAGTCTGGATTCGGAACACACGGATTGTAGGACACTGGTGAGCACATTGGCTCGTTTTTCTACGTCTGAAGCCGATCCTAAACGGCTTTCCTCCAGCCTTGCCGCGGAGAGGATGAGTAGCGGCTCGGCGAATAGGTCCCAGTCAGCTCTCCTGGTGTTGAACCGCTTGTTCCCCACGCCACGAACGCCTCTACCCCCCACGACCCAACTCAACCTTCGTAGGATATATCGCGATATCAATCGAGTTATGGTCACTGGACGTCCATCCTGTTCTTACTTTCCATTGGCCTATGAATCGGCTCATGGATAGTGACGTCAACATTCGAGGAGCCTCTCGTCGTCCAAATCGTGGGTGGCTGCTTCACGTCGTTAATTATTCTTAACCCGGATGCCTGGAAGAGGGCCTCGAAATTCGAGCCTCTCTCATCAGTGCCCTGAGGGTCCCAGAAAGGAGATAGCGCGTTGGCGTCCAGTGAAATAATTACTCTCTCCCCCCTTAGGGCACGAAGTACCAATTCCAGGTGCCTAAGGTGCTCCTCTATATAGTCGCTATACTGGAAATAGTGAGAGACAACGTAGAAAGAGGAGCCGGATGCCTGCACTTCCGCACAGACGCAGTGCTGATAGCTGAGCTACGAGATAAAACGCAACGCGATGTTCCAACTGGTCGCCGCTACCGCTGACCAAGATCTTTCGTCGCGAATGACAGCTATCCTTGTTCCACTGCCTAATCCTATGAATTCGTATCCTTTTCCGTGCCTTTGGACGTACGGCTCCTGCAAGAACAGCACGTCTAAGCGCTTCTGACTAATCAATTCGCGGACTTCGTCTATTACCGTTCAAGAACGCCCCATGTTGAGCTACAGAATATGGATTTTCGAGAACGCGCAATTTGCCGGGGAGGGTGATGTATTGGTCGAGATCGTGTTGTTGGCACAGATTGATACGCAGGTCGCGGCAGAGGTAACTCGCGGTGCATTCATTTCGAGATCCACGCCTATCGCGTTAGTTGCGTCAGGGGATACACGTGGGTCGTGTTCTTCAATGGTTTCCGATGGAGCGACGTCTAACTCTTCTGGCACTCCCGATATTGGGGATGGGACCTTGCTGCGTTGCCCATCGTCTAGCTCAATAATAGGTAGTAGGGTGTTATTTCTTCGCGTTATTTGAGCCCTATTGTTACGGGGGTTGCGATATACCTCGGGTTGGGGGCATATGTTCCATTTTCGGGGAGGATTGTACAGATTGTGTACGAGTGTATGCGCGCATTCGCGGTCGGGTGGTGATCGGTGCGCACTCTAAATTCTGTTTGGCCTGTTTGCCACCCGAACTGAAAGGACATATCGCACCTAATCCAATGTTCGCGACCGATGGAACTTCGACGGCATTCGTTTGCGTGGCCTTAGAAGATGGCCACGGCAAATTTCTATCGGATCATTCTAAAACGACTATAGCCTCTTGAAGACTAACTATTACCTGATGCAGACCGGATTGTATGGGGCAAGGAACGCAGCGGGGCGTAACACGGTGAGTAGCCTTGGACGATGTTCGCACACTCGACCGGCGTGTTGCTGGGTTCCTACGCTGCCTACGCCGGAATTGCATCCGCTCGTCACCTTCGGAGTCGCGCTAGTTGCATTAAGCGAAGCCATACGCTCTTTTCCTCACCACGCTTACTGTCCCTGGGAAGCCTCCACCCGGAGAGCCAAACGGGAAGCTAGTTTACCTGCAGAATATTCCTCCCATCCTCCCGGGACAGTCAGGGAGATCCTGACTATCACGGGAAGGGTTAGCTGACCTCCCCATATCGCGTCGATCAACTTATTCCTGACATCCTTCCACGCCGTGTAGGTGATCATGGTGTGCTCCGCAGTCTCCTCACTCTCCTCGCAGTGGAAACAACGTGTGGATGGAATCTTTTTTATCTCATTTTAATATGTCGAGAAACATCCATGGCCGTTCATCAGCAATGTGGTGAGAAATGTCGTTCCGCCAAAGAACGGCCTCCGGATCCACTCAGCCAACCATTCGGCAATAGTCGTCCTCATGCGCACTCCCGTTATATCTGATGCCTCCATGTTGTCTAGATCCTCAGCCTTCCATGCTTCCGTTGCCCTCCTTCTGGCAAGAGCACCCAATACAGTCTTGGCACGTGGGCGAACAGGTTCCTCCGCCACACTAACAGCCGCATACGTCTCCGCCAGGTGGAGTGCCAAATGAACGAGAGGTATAATCCCCGAAATCTTATACCCGCATGGTAGGAGACCGTCCGACAGGTACAACACACCCGGATCGCCACCTTCCTTTGGAGGCTCCAAACAGCCCACCCGATCCTCATGTCCTCCGCGAGGGCGCGCGACCACAACCGCGCTCCATATAAGAGCACCGAGTGGATCACGCCGCCGTAGAAGCGCCACTTCCTCACCCCCAGTCCCTGAAGGGTCGAAAGATACCTCCTAAGGTATTGGAGGATACCCTCGGCTCTAGGGATTAGGGCCTCAACGTGGGGCCTGAACGACATCTTGTGTCTATCACTGTGTCCAAGTATTTAACAATGATTCTAATCTCAACGTAAACCCCCTTAAGGCAAATCGTAGGGGGTGGGACATTCCTGCTTCTGTAGAATGTAAAAGCAGGAAAGGCCATGGCCTCCGTCTTTTGCGGCGCCACTTTAAGACCCAATCCCTCAATCTCCCTTACCAAAACGTCCAAGTTCAACTCGGCGTTCATGATAACCTGAGACAGTACCCATCCCGATGACAGGGGTGCCGTGTCATCCGTATAGCAGACAACACGGGAGCCACCGGGCATCGGGTTTCGGAGGAAACTGTCATAGGCAATTTTCCACACATAGGGCCCAAAACGGATCCCTGTAGGACCTCACAATACACATGTCTTTCAATAGCGCTTCCATACTTGTCCGTACATGCTATGGCGCGATTATCCACGTAGCTCCTAATAATGTTCACCAGGTAGCGTGGAGAATTTTCACGGTTCATCGCCCTAACGCTGAAGACTCACGGCAAGGAGCTGAAAGCGTTATAGATATCCAGACTCACCAGGATCATCGCCTTCCTGACCCCCGTCGATGTCTCCACGAAAATTTTAACATAGAGGACGGTATCAACGACTGATCTTCCCGACCTAAACCCATACTGTGATCGCGACAGGGTCCGAGTCTCCTCTAAGTAGCTGTTGATCTAATCAACTACCCGCTCGAATAGTTTCCCCAGTTCGCCAATCACGGATATTGGTCTATATGATCTCGGTGAGTCCGAGTGCACATCCCTTTTCTTTTTGATCAAGACGAGACTCGCTATCTTCCACGAGGTCGGGAACCTTCCTGTCCTAAAGAATGCGGAGAAGCACTGCGCCAACCCTTTTCCACAGTTATCGACGCAGCACGCACAACCACACCCGGTAATCCATCCAGTCCAGGAACCTTTTTTCCTTTTCCTTTCCGGACGGCAGCCAAGACCTCCTCCGCCGAGATAGTCACCTCTGAGAGCTTGGGTTCCTGCGGCTCATCAGTTCCCGGTCCTCCTGGGAATAGTTCTGAGAGGATTTTTCCAGTACCTCATTCTCAATGGCATCAGTTACTGGTGGGCCATAAAGCCTTAGTTTCCCCAATACCAGCTTGTAGGGTCTGCCCCATGGATTCTCCTCTATGTAGTCCAGCAGGTTCCTCCATGAGTTCTTCTTGACTACTTTAATAGCCCTAGTCAGTACCCTCCTTGCGTTCCTTCGAGCGTCCAGGCACCGCATTATTTTCTCACTTTTCTTCTTGTTCCTGACTCTGGAAAATTGCCTTACTGTGGCTGTCGTAACGGTCCTAAGGTTCCTTAGTTCCTTCGACCACCAGTAAGTACTGTTTTCAACGCGAGTTTGTCCCCTCATCGGGGACATGACCGCGCTTGCAGGGCGCACGCTTGCTTAAGTGTAGACTGTGCTCACTTCACCATCTTGTCCACACAGTCCGCACCGGCCGCACTCTTCCCGCACCTAGATCCACCCGTCCACTCCCCTGACATGAGGACCGCAGCCAAATTGTCCTCATCCAGGGAGTTAACCTTCCAGCGAGGAAGCTTTTTACATTTCGTACCCCTGCATCCTCGTACACGTAGCTATATCTAACATGCTGGTGATCCGACAGGGACTCAGCACCATCCACCAACCAGTCCGAGAGGCGGACGGCAGCCGCCGAAGTGCTCCACGTTAGATCTGGAACGACCAAACCCTGCGGTCGAACGCACGTGGGACAGCCAACCAGGTTCATTAGACCCAGGTTCTTTCTGTCGCCCCAGACGCAGACCAAATCACCTCTACGTTTACTCCTGCTTTCCGGGTCTCATCTGCTGGACCGGGCATTAAAATCGCCAGCCACCAGCGCTGGGAAAGCGGAGAATTAGTTCTGCAAGCTCATGAAGGAGTCTACTAAACATGATCATTTTCTCGTTGGAAGGAAAGTAGACCGAAACTACCAGCGAGAATAAGACACAGACGAACCAGGCTACGCAGTCTTCTACTCTCTCCCACAAGCACCGCGGAGAGTGAAGTCACTCCTAGGGCTGAGGCTCCCACCTCTCATCCCGCGAAGGAAACCCCCATGGTACCGCAATGTCAACGAGCTCCACTCTGTCCTCGCAAGTGCGATGTGCCAGCAAGTCCTGTGCAGAGCGCGAGAGGTTCATGTTTATTTGTGGAACAGCAGATGACATTGTCTATGGACTCTCCGCAGCTTCTACCCCTATTGAAGGGCCCGGTACACCTTGTTCCACCTCCATGCCTTCCTATATACTTCTCCTCTCGGTCACTTTCTCTGTCCTTGCAGTTCTTTCAGCGACCTTATGCGGGTCTTCTTGGGTTATTGTTTCTAGGCAAACATTTGGTGTTTTTACAAACACCTTGTCCACGGATTTTCTGGGAGGCACTATCGAGCACTCCCAAGAATCGGCACGGTGGTTGGTCGGCTTCCAGCCGGCATCTGCACAAACTGGACACGTCGTCTTGTCCGTACATGATGGCCGATATTGGCCACATGGCCCGGTTTTCCACAGACGTAGCAAGGGCTTGTCCTGGGCTTTGTGGCCGGGCACGTTGATGCGACATGTCCTCGCGCAAGGCACCGGTGGCATCTGAAAGGCCGTAGCCTGAGTTCATGCACCCTCACTTTTGTAAGTCCCACGTCCATTCTGCCGCTCTCCAGGGCCGCCCGGATGATAGGCACCGGAGCCGGGACTGTTCCCTCGCCTAATCAGCCCCTGCCATCCTGATAACTCCAGCCTTAATGAGGTTGGGGTCTGTTCCGGAACGCACCACCAGAAGCGCGTTCCTAATGGATGTCCCGTTGGCGTTCGCATCCTGTCCCACAAACCTTATGGTACTCGTGCGCAGAGGGCGAGTAAACTTCGCTCCTGGAATGGCACTCATTAAGGCCTCCGCCACCTGGTCGGCCTTGTCATGTGCCCCTTTGCCTCGTACCTGCCATATAAAGGCAAACGTGAGGCCACTCCTAGCGGCCATAGTACCGATTCCCAGGTCTTTGACGTTGATCTCCTCCGTGGCCCGGACGAGTGCATCCCTGTACGTTGGCTCCTCAGTACAAGATAGTGAAATTGCAGCTACTTCTCTTTCCCTTTACATTCTCTTCTTTCTTCGCTGCGCGCAGCTCCTCCTCTTTCTTCTTTTCCTAGGGGGCGCCTGTCCCCGCAAGGGTTGAAAGTCGTTGACTTCATCCTTTGATGTAGCCAGGGAAAGTGTATTTGCTTCTCTCCTCTGGACCCGACTCCTCTTTCGGCCAAGCACCTGTACAAAATCATCCTGCAGGGTTAGTGTCTTAACTACATTTAACTGTTGCGCAAGGGGTTTAGTGGATACAGCATGGAGTGTGAGGCCTTTGTCCACCTGTGGTCCACCTGTTCCAGTCGCTGATCCATTCGAAGTCTGATGCCGTTATTCCCGCTGCTGTTGCTGCTGTACTTGCTGTTGCTTTTGCTGTATACTGCAGACATCCTCCGCCAGTACCCTTATTAATTCGTACGTGTGGTTTGTATCCATGGTCCTTTCTTGGCTTTTCACTTCCAAGTGATTTTCCAGAAGTTTTTCCCTCATCTTAATTACCCTCTTGGGGCGAATGTTCCCCTCCATGATTTTTCTATTCCGCAGATCCATGGCCCTGAGTTCCGCCTTCAGCTGCTCAATGGTCTCCTCGGCTGACAAAGGATCATCTACTTGGGTTTGTAGCCTCACTCTTAGAGTTTTGAGTCCCTCCATAGTTACTCTTCGGGTACGTCTCATGACCTCCGAGATGTCCCCTTTAAGGTGGCGGCATCTCAATCTAGCACTTTCGACCTCTATGTAAGCTTCACTCAGCGTATCGATCACCCTACCAGTCCCCACCTGAGACAAGGAGGAGGTCTCCGCCGGTCTTCCCTCACTCAGCACGGGCCAGACTGACCCCGACTCCTCCTCCTAGGACGAGTAGACCACGGCCCGTGAGTTTATTCTTTCCCACCTGATTTGGCTACTTCAAGCCGTAGAGCCGCATGCTAAAACGGCTCTGGCAGTCTTTTGCCACTCTGCCAGAAGACACTCTTTCCTTCCTACACATCCTGGCGCAATACATACACCGCAGGCCAGGTTGCCTACTTGTTGTTCATTTCTTGACGCATTATCCAAAGCTAGGGCCAGGGAGCCAACCTCGAGATCCTGGCAGCTGTTGGTTGACGACGGCGGGTGGCCTGTCCTACCACCAGCTGACACCGCCATGGCATGGGTATTCCTACCACGCCCACTTATTCCTTTGGTCGTACTATGCATGTTGGTTGAGTAAATGTTAATGCGAGCCAGTCTCCCTAATGGAAGGGAAAGAATGGAAGAAAGCCAGGGAGTGAGAGAAAGAATTGAATGAAAAATTAGAGAAGAACAAAGGAAGGAATAGAAGTACAATGACATTCACACGCCATTCACACAGTCCCTTTTAGTCGCCTCTTACCACAAGCAGGAAGTACTGTGGGAGTATTCTACTTCCCCAGACATACTGGGAGGATAAAAACGATAATAGGAATAATAACTATAATTAAATAATAATAATAATAATAATAACGTCATTAACAATAATAGTAATAATAACGATAATAACGAAAATAACGATAATTGCTATTGAAACGAAATTAATAACGATAATAATAACAAGAATAATTAATAACAACAACAGAAATTGTCATAATAATAATTATTACAATCAAAGCGATAATAACGACAATAACGGTTGGAACAATAATAACGATTATAACGGTAATATTAACAGTAATGATAATAATAATGATAATATTAATAATAACAACGGTAATAACAATAATAAAATTAAAAATAATAATAACGATAAAGACGATAATAAATGTAATTACGAAAATAACGATAATAACGATAGTGACAATAATAACGATAATAAAGTTAATACTATAATAATATCAATGACAATGATAATAACGGTAGAAAATATAATAATAATGGTAATAATAGTAATATCAATAATAATAATAATAATAATAATAATAATAATAATAATAATAATAATAATAATAATAATAATAATAATAATAATAATAATAATAAAGATTATAACTATATTAACTATAATTACGATAATAACGATAGTGACGATAAAAACGATAACAACATTAATACAACAATAACATCAATACTAATAATAATAAAAATAGAACCTATAAAGTTGGTGCGAATGAAATGTCGTATTCTTAAGTGAATACATTAAACTTCATATCTTTTTACAAAAGCTGTTCATTTAATCATAATATGCTCTATTTACTTCAATACACTTTTCCCAACGAGATTTTAATTCATAGATGCCTGTCTTGAAGATATTCTGAACTTTAGAATCAATGCACTCTGATATGGCATTTTTCAGACTGACTTCATGTTTATACTGTTTAGCCGATAAAAACAGTTCTAAATGTTTAAATAAATGAAAGACGGTTGGCGAAAGATCCGGTGAATAAGTTCGGTGCTGCAAAATTTCATATTTTAATTCATCTAATTTCGCAATTGTTTTGTACGATGTATGCGGCCGAGCGTTGTCGTGTAGAAGTATTGGGCTATGCCGATTAACAAGTGGCGTATAATTTTCAATTTTTCATGCGTTTCTTCAATGTACTGGCAACACTTTTCGGCTGTAATTGACATTCCAGTTCGAAGGAACGAGTAGTGTATTACTCCAGTCACATTCCACCGAACTGTGATTAAAATTTTCCGTGGATGAAGTGATGGCCGTGGAGCACAAGCCTCATCCCTATCAAGCCATCGAGCACACCTTTTCCTATTGTCTTAAAGAACCCATTTTACATCACAAGTAATGATCCGATCGAAAAATGGATCTCTATTGAATCGGGTTAGCAATGTTGTGCAAACGTTCAAGCGATCCAACTTATTTCGCTCGGTTAGTTCGTGCGGTATCCACTTATTCATTATTTTCACTATGCCAATTTCAGAAAGATCTTGCAATATCATTGTATGGTCAACTTCCATTCTGGCAGCAAGTTCCATTGAAACAACAGTTGGAATCGTTTCCACCAATGCTTTCAGAGCATTATTTTTCACAGACTTTTCGGGTTTGCCACGAGGTTCATTTTGCAGGGAGAAATCACCGGACCAAAATTTTTCAAACCGACGCTGCACTTTTCGATCGTTGTTGGTATTCTGCCCAAACGCCTGGTTTATATTGCGTGCAGCTTTTGCAGCATTATTACCAAGTATATGGTCATATAAGAAAATTACACGAATATTGGTTCAATTCATATTGGGGCAAAATTCAAAGCAAATAGCGAAAGGATACACTTTTGAGAGTATCTTCTCTTCTAAAATATGACTCCAGCAAAGGACAATACGACTATAAATCAGGTTATGCCAAAAACAAAAGCATAACAAAAACATGGAGGCAAACGTTCACATTTTAAGAAAATCCGACATTTCATACGCACCAAATTAATATTAACGATTAAAATATTGATAATGACAACGATAATTATAACGATATTAATACGGGTAATAAGAACGACAATTATACCGATAATAATAGCGATACTAATAAAGATAATAGTAATGATAATAATATCGATAACAATAACGATAATAATAACGAAAATAATATCCGTAATAATAAAGGTAATAATAACGGAAATAATAGCAATAATATCTACGGTGTATATAATGGCAAAAATAACGGTAATAATAGCGGTAACAATAGCAATAATAATAAAGGTAAAAATAGCTGGTATAAGAACGGTAATAATAACGGTAATAATAACAGTCATAATAACGGTAATAATAACGAAAATTATTACGATAGTAATAACATTAATATTAACGATAATGATGATAATGGCATCTGTAATATTAACAATGATAACGACAATAACAATAACCATAATAATAATAATAAAGATAAAAGTAATGATATTAATACCGATAATAATAATGGTAATAATAATAATAAAAATAGCGGTAATAATAGCGGTAATAATAATGGTTATAATATCGGGAATAATAACGATAATAATTACGGAAATAATAACAGTCAATAATCAATATAACCATAATAATATTCATAATATTCAAAAAATCATTTTAATAATCATTATAATCATTTTAAAAATCATAATAATCAAGATTATCGTAATAATATATAATTATCATGATAATTATCATGATGTTCATAATTATAATCATATTAACTGTAATACTAATAATTGTAATCATAATATCAATAATAGTAATAATAATAATCATATTGATGCTCTCGAAAGCCATAATAAACATAATAATAATCATAATAATAAACATAATATCCATGATAATATTGATATTTCTTATAATAATAATAATAATCATCATCATAATAGTTATAATTATAAAAATTGTAACAATAATAATCATAATATTAATCACAATAATTATAATAATAATAGTAATATTCATAATAAACATATTAACAATCATAATAACCATTATAAAGATCATAATTAGCATAATAATCGTCATAATAAACATAATTATCTTAGTAATCAAAATAATTATAAGAATAATCAGGATATTATAATAAACATGATAATCTTATTAGTAATCATAATTTTCAAAATAATATTCTTAATAACCTTTATAATCAATATCATAATGACAATAATCATAATAATAATCATACTAATAACAATAATATTCATAATAACCATAATAATAATCCTAGTAATCATAATAACAAATATAATAACCATATTATTCATTTTAATTATCATAAATATCATAGTAATTATAATAATAATCAAAATGACCATAGTAATAATCAAAATAATCATAATAATAACCATAATAAAATTAATAATCTTATTACTAATCGTAATATTATTCACAATAACCATTTGAGTCCCAGACGGTATTGGAAAACACTGTCGAAGAATCCCTAACACAACCGCGCTGTACGTATATATGTTTGAAAATACCCAAGCAGCGTGATAGCGTTGGTTTAATTTTACGTTGAGAAATACCAAGCAGCGCGATAGTACTTCTTGTTTGGGGTAAGTAACGTGATTCTGGTATTTTTTTCATCGCTTTGAAAAATTTGACAATCCGCACCGTCAGTTGTCCACAATGCTCGAAATATGCTGGCATTTCTCGACATAAAATCTGTACAGAGCGATCTCGCCGTTTGGGACTCAAACGGATAAACATAATAAAAATAAAAGCCGTAATAATGATCATAAAATTATAATAATCATAATTATAATCATAATAATCATAATAGTCATAATAATGATCACAATAATAATAATAATCATAATAACAATTATCATAATAAATATAATAAAAATAATAAACTTAATAAGAATAACATTAGCCATAATTACTATAATAATCAAAACAATAATCATAATAATCATAGTCATAATAATAATGACCCTAATAATAATAATAATGATTTTAATAAGCGTAATAATACAGACAATAACTATACTAATAATATTAATAATAATCATAATAACCATAGTAGTCATAGTATTATTCATAATAACCATAAAATGCAAAATATCATTCACATTAATATTCACACATTATTATTCACATTATAATTCAACATTAACATAAAAATTCATAATAAGCAAAATAATAACCGTAATTATCAAAATAATAATCATAATAATCATAATAATAAATATAAAAACCATAATAATCATAATATAGGACTGCCGGATTTAGAAGAACACCGACGAGTTGTAGGAAAGTCATGCGAGTGTCTGTTGAAACAATGCTACCCTCGGGCTTGGAAATATTTCAACTAGTCGAGGGAAAGTTATGCGAGTGACTTGTGAACCATTGGGACTATCGGACTTAGACTATTCAGATTAGTCAAGGGAAAGTTATGTGAGTGAGTTGTGAACGAAAGCGTTTGTCGGAGTTAGAAATGTTCCGACTAGTCGAGGGAAAGTTGTGCGACTGCCTCTGGCAACAATGCAACTGACGGACCTAGAAATATTCCATTAGACAAGGGAAAGATATATTATATATCGAGTGTCTTTCGAACTAATGCGACTCTTGAATTTACAAAAAATCCGACAAGTTGTGGGAAAGTTATGCATGAGCCTCTCGCGACTGTCGGACGTGAAAATATTATCTCTAGTCGAGGGAGAGTTGAGCGAATGGCTCATGAACCAATACGATTATCTGACTTGGAAATAATCCGCACATTCAAGGGAATTTTATGTGAGTGCCACTCGCACCATACGACTGTCGGAAATGGACATATTCCTATTAGTCAAGTAAGAGTTATACGAGTGATTTGTAAACTACTATTTATAAAAATATTCCGACTTGTCCAGGGAAAGTTATACGAGTCTCTCCCGAACCATTGTCGGTCTTGGAAATATTCCAACGATTCGAGGGGAAGTTATGCGTGGCTCTCTCGAACCAATGTCACATTCGAACTTGAAAATATACCGACTAGAATAGGGATAATTATACGAGTTCCTCTCGAACGAATACGACTGTTGGAATAAGACATATTTCCACTTGTCGAGGGAAAGGTATGTGAATGGTTTGTGAACCAATGGGCCTATCAAACTTGGTAATATTCCTACCAGACCGGGGAAATTTGCGGGAGGATCTCACGATTCAATGCGGCTGTCGTAATTGAAAGTTTCCGACAAGTCGAGGGAAAGATATGCGAGTGCCTGACGACTCAATGCGTCTGTGTAATTTTGAATGATTCCAACTAGTCCAGGGAAAGTTATGCAAGTGCTCCCAAATCATATCGACTATCAGACGTGGAAATATAACGCCTAGCCAAGGGAAAGTCATGCGAGTGCCTCGCGAACTAATGCTACTGTCGGATCAAGTATTATTCCGAAATAGTTGAGGAAGGTCTATGCGCTTCATTTGTGAACCAACCCAAAAATCGGATATGGTAACATATCGATTAGTCGTGGGAAAGTTATGTGAGTGCATCTTGAACAAATGCTGCTGTCGATTTAGGAAACCTTCCGACTAATAGAGGGCAAGTTATGTGACAGCTTCTCGAATAAATGAGTCTTTCAGACTAGGAAATAATCCAACTAAACGGGGAATATTATGATTGTGCCTCTCGAACCAATGTAGCTGTCGGACTAGGGTATATTCGGTATAGTCGAGGGAAAGTTATGGGAGTTCCTATCGAACCAATGCGGCCGTAGTATTTCGAAATATTCCGGCTAGTAGATGGAAAATTATTCGAGTGATTCTCGAACCCATACAGCTGTCTGACATGGAAATATTCCAACTATTCGAGGGAAAGTTATGAGAACGACTCTCGAACCAATAAAAAAGTAGGACTTTGAAATATTCTGGCTAGTCAAGAGAAAGTTTTGCGAGTGCTTCACGAACGAATGAGACTGTCAGACTTGGAAATATCCCGTTTAGACAAAGGAAAGTTATTCGAGAATCTCTCGAACCAATCCGACTTTCGGAGTTAAAAATGTACAGACTAGTCCAAGTTGTGCGAGTGCTTCTCGAAACAATGCAACTGTTGGTATTGGAAATATTCCGCCTAATCGAGTGTAAGTTTTGCTAGTGTTTCTCAGAACAATGCGACTGTCAGACTCAGAAATTTCCAACTAGTCGTGGAAAAGTTGTGCGAGTTTTTCTCGAACAAATGAGAATGTGGAATAAAATATATTCCGACTAGTCGAGGGAGAGTTTTGCGAGGGATTCATAAAAATATTGCGACTGCCTGTCTTGGAAGTATTCCGACTAGTCGTGGAAAGTTATTCGATGTCCTCTCGAACCATAGCGACTGCCGGAGTTGAAAATATCCCGATGAGTCGAGAGAAACTAATCCGAGTGCCTCCCAAACCAATGCGGCTGTCGGACTTGGAAATATTCCAACTAGGCAGAGTAAAATTATGCGAGTGTCTCTCAATTCAATACGACCGTCGTACTTATACATATTCCGAATTTTCGAGGGAAAATTATGCTTATGACTATCCAACCAAAACGGTTGTCGAGCTTAGAAACATTACGTCCAGTCGGGTAAAAGTTATGCGTGTGTTTAGCGGAACAATATGACTGTCGGACTTGGAAATATTCCGACAAGAATAGTGAAAATTATCTGAGTGACTTCCGACCGTTTGCGACTGTCAGACAAGTAAATAACCCGACTATTCAATAGAATGTTATGCGATTGCCTCTGGTATCAATTCGAATGTTGGACTTGAAAATTTTCCAACTAGTCGGGGAAAGTTATGTGAGTGCCACTGGAATCAATGCGGCTGTCGGACTGAGAAATATTCTTACTAGCCGAGAGAAACTTATGAGAGTGTCACTCAAATAAAAGCGACTGTCGGATTTGGAAAGTTTCCTGCAATTTGAGAGAGACTAATGCGATTGATTTGTCAATCAATGCGACTGTCAGGATTGGTAATACTCCGACTAGTCGAATGAAAGTTATGCGAGTCATTTGTGATCCAAGGCGACTGTCGCGCTAGGAAATATTTCGACTAGTCGATAGAATGTAATGCGGTTGCCTCCCAAACCAATGCTATGGTCGGATTTGGATATATTCCTATTAGTCAGGGTAAAGTTATGCGAGTAACTATCGATCCAATACGTCTATCAAGCTGGGAAATATCCCAACTTGTGGAAGGAATGTTATGCGAGTGCCGCTCGAATAAGAATGTTGAACTTAGGCATATTCCAACTAGTCGTGAGAAAGTTATGCGAGAAACTTGTCAACCAATGTGACTGCCCGCTTTGAAAATATCTCTACTAGATCAGTGTGAGTTGTGCGAATTATTAGTAATCCTATGTGACTGTTGGGCTTATAAATATTCTGACTAGTCGAGGAAAAATTTATGCGAGTGGCTCTTGAACTAATGCAGCTGTCGGACTTGCAAGTATTCTGAATAGTCGCGAGAAATTTATGAGGGTGCCCCACATATAAATGCGGATATCGGTCTTGGAAATATCCCGACTAATCGAGGGAATATAATACGAGTGCCATTCGGATCAATATAATTGTTGGACTTGGAAATATACTTCCTAATCGAGGGAAAGTTGCGCGAGTGCCTATCGAACCAATTCATCTGCCGGACTTGGAAATATACGGAATTGCCGAGGAAAAGTTATGCTAGTGACACTAGAACCATTGCGACTGAAAATATCCCGACTAGTCTCGGGAAAAGTTTATGAGTGGCCCTCGAAACAATGCTGCCGTAGGTCTTGGAAATATTCCGGCTACTCGAAAGAAAGTTATGCGAGTGCCTCTCAAACTAATAAGACTGTCGCACACGAAAATATTCCGACTAGTCGAGGGAAATTTATCCGATTGACTCTCGACCTTTTGCAACTGTCGGACTTGGAAATAACCAGACTAGTCGATCGAAAGTTATGCGACTGCCCCTGGATCTTATGCGAATGACGGACTTGGAAATTTTCCAACTTGTCGGGTGAAAGTTATGAGAGTGCCTCTCAAACTAATGAAGCTGTCGATCTTGGAAATATCTCGACTAGTCGATGGTATATTATGCGAGTGAATCGCGGAAAATTACGATTGTTGGAATTGTAAGTATCCCGCCTAGTCGAGTGAAAGTTATGTTAGTGTCATTCGAACCAATGCGGCTGCCGTACATGGAAAAACATAAACTAGTCGAGAGAAAGTTATGCTAGTTCCTCTGGAATAATACTACTATCATATTTGGATTTATTCCGACTATTGGATTTACTATTGGATTTATCATACTTGGATTTATTCCGGAAATTTATGCGAGTGCCTCTCGTACCAATGCGGCTAGTGGACTTGGAAATATTCCAATTGGCCCGGGGAAAGTTATGCGAAGATCTCTCGGACCAATGAGAATGTCGGACTTGGAAATAACCCGACTAGTCGTGGCAAAAATTATGAGAGCATCACACGATGCAGAGTGACTGTCAATCTTGGAAATATTCCGACGAGTCGAAGTATATTTATGCAAATGATTTGCTAACCAAAGCAACAGTCGGGCTTGAAGATATTCCAACTGAACGTAAGAAAGTTATGCGATCGCTTCAAAAACCAAAGCAGCTGTCCGACTTGGAAAAATTCCGACTAGTCAAACAAAAGCTATGCAAGTGACTCTCTAAATAATGCGGCCGTCGGACTTAACAATACTCCTACTGGTGCCGGTAAATTTATGCAAGTGTCTCTCGGAACAATGGGACGCTCGGATTTGGAAATATTCAGATTAATCGCGTGAAAGATATGAGAATGCCGCTCAAAACAAAGGGACGGTCGGCCTTGGTAATATTCTACTCGTTGAGGGTAAGTTATAAGAGTGACTTATGAACCAATCCGACTGTCGGACTTGGAAATATTCACACTAGCCGAGTGAAAGTTTCGCGAGAGACTCTCGACCAATCGGACTTGGAAATAACCCGACTAACCGTCGGAAAGCTATGGAACTGCCTCTCATACCAATGCAGCTATCGATTTTAGAAACATTACAATTAGTCGGGCAAGTAATTTGCGAGTGCATCTCGAAACATTACGGCGATCGGACTTGGAAATACACCTACTAGTAGCGGGTAAGTTATTCAAGTGCCTCTCGGACCAGTACGACTGTCGGACCAAAGCGACTGTCGGACTTGGAAATATTCACATTAGTCGAGTGAAGATAATGAGAGTGACTTTCGATCCAATACGACTGTCGGACTTGGAAATTACCCGATTAGTCCGGGGAAAGTTAAGCGATTGCCTCTCGAACCAATACGGCAGTCGGAATTATAAAGACTTCAACTAGTGGGGGGAGAGATTTGCGAGTGCATGTCGAAACAATGCGAATGCCGGACCAAGCAATATTCCGACTATTCGAGGGAATGTCATTCGAATGCTCTGGTTACAAAGCAACTCTCGGCCTTGGAAATATTTTGATTAGGTGAGTGATATTTATATAAGTGCCTCTCGATCTAAAGCGACAGTCGAAATATACCGACAAGTCAAGGGAAATTTATACGAAAGGCTCCCGAACAAATACAGCTGCAGGATGTGGGAATATTCCTTCTAGTCGAGGGAAAGTTATGCGAGGGTCATTAAGACCACAACGACTGTATGGCATGGTAATTTTCCGACTAGTCGAACTATAGTTATGCGAGTGAATTATAGACCAAGCGACTGTCGTGCTGGGAAATATTCCGACTAGTCGATGTGAAGTTTTACAGGTGTTTCTGGAACCAAAGCGGTGGTTGGACTTGGAAATATTCGGACTAGTCAGATGAGAATTATCCGAGTGTTACTCAAAACAAAGCGACTGTCGGTCTTAGTAGTATTTCTACCAGTCGAAGTATAGTTGTGAGAGTGATTTGAGAAACAGAACGTCTGTCATACATAGATATATTCCTACTAGTCGAGGGAAAGATATGCAATAGCCTTTCGGACAATTGCGACTGTCGGACTTGGAAATATTCCGACTAGGCAAGGGAACGTTATGAGAATGCCAATCGAAGCAATGCAGCTGTCAGACTTGGTAATATTCCCACTAGTCGAGGGAAAGTTATACGAGTGACCCTGGAAACAACACGACCGTCAGACATAGATATATTCCGAATATTTCAAAGGAAGTTATGCTATTAACGTGTGAACCAATGGGGCTGTTTGACGTGACAATATTCCGACTAGTCGAAGGAACGATATGCGAGTGATTCTGGAACCTATAAGACGGTTGACTTGCAAATATACCGTGAAATCTAGGGAAAATTATGCGAGGGCCTCTCGATCTATGCGGCTGTCGAACTTGGATGTATTACGTCTAGTCGATAAAAATTTATGCCAATCTCGAAATAAAGCAACTGTCGGACTTGGAAACATTCGGACTAGACGGTGAAAAATTATGCGAGTGACTTGGAAGCCAATTCGAATGTCAGGCTAGCAAATATTCCGACTAGTCTGATAACGTAATCCGACTTCCTTTCGAAAAGATGCGACCGTCGGACTTAAAAATATTCCGACTAGTCGAGGGAAATTTATTCGAGTAACATTTGAAATGGAGCGACTTTATGACTTGGAAATATCCTTACTAGTCGAGAGATAGTTCTGCGAGTGACCCTGGAACCACTGCGACTTCCTAATTTGGAAATACCCCGCCTAGTCGAGGGAAAATTATGCGAATGCCTCGCGAAACAATGCGGCTGTCGGACTTGGAAATACTCCGATTAGTCGAGGGTAATTAGGCGATTGCTTTTCAAAACAAAGCGATCTTCGGAATAGGAAAATTACCAACGTGTCGAAGAGAAGCCATGCGCTTGCCTTGTGGGACAATGCGAATGTTGGACTTGAAAATATTCCGATTGGTCGAACGGACCAATGCGAGTGCCTCTGGAACCAATGTGGCTGTCAGACTTGGAAATATTCCGACTACACGAGGAAATGTTAAGCGAGTGAATTATGTGCTTATACGAATGACTTGCTTGCAAATATTATGACTAGAGGAGGGAAAATATGCGAGAAACTTTCGATCCAATGCGGCTGCCGGTCTTAGAAATATACCAATTAGTCGAATAAAAATTATGCGAGTACTTCTCGGACTGATACGACTGTCGGACTAGGAACAATTCCGCCATGTCGAGGGAATGAAATGCGAGTCCTTCTCGAAACAATGCGGCTGTCGGACTTGGAAATATTCCGACTTGTCATGTAAAAATTATGCGAGTGACTTCCGATCCATTACGACTGTCGGACTTTGAAATATTCACACCAGTCGAGTAAAAGTTATGCGAGTGACTCTCGTAACAATGCTACGTTCGGACTTCGGGATAACATGACTAGTCGGTGGAAATTTATGCGACTACATCTCGAACCAATGCCGCTGTCTGAATTGGAAATCTTTCAACTTGTCGAGGGAGAGATTAAATAATAATAACGATAATAATAATAATAACAATGATGACGATAATAACAATTATATATATAATAACGTTAATAGCGATAATAATAACCATAATAATAGTAATAACGATATCAATGATAATAATAATAATATAACGAAAATAGTAATAATAATAATAATAACGGTAATAACGATAATAACGATTACAACAACAAGAACGATAATAACGATAATAACGATGTTAAGAAAAACAACAATCATAAAGATTGTAACGATATTAAAGATAATAAACATAATAACAATAATAACGATAATAACGTTAATAAAGGGAATATCGATAATAACGTTAATAAAGGTAATAATTACAATGATGAAAAAACGTTAAAAACGGTAATAATTATAACAACGATAATAGTAATAGTAATATTAATAATAATAACAATAATAACAATAATAACGATAATAGCGCTATTAATGGTAATAATAATAATAATAAAATGAGGATAATAATAAATACCGATAGTTACCGTAATAATGAACGTAATAATAATTATAACGATAATAATGATAATAACGTTAATAACGATAATAATAACAATAATAAATATAGTAACGATAATAAAGATAATAACGATAATAACGATAATATCGATTATAGCGTTAATAAGGATAATAATAATCATGATGATTATAATAGTAACGGTAATAACAAAAATAACATTGAAATTAGCGATAATAAATATTGTAACCATAATAATTATAGTAACGATAGTAATAAAAATAACAACAGGGACAGTAATAAGAATTATAACAATAATAACGATAATAACGATAATAACGATAATAATGATAATAAAGTCAATAATAATGATAAAAATAAAAACAACGACAATAACGTTAACAATGTTAAAAACGATGATAATGACGATAATAGCTATACTAATAATAATAATATTAATAATAATAATAAGGAAAATAATAACAACTTTAATAACAATATTAATAATTATAACGATATTAACGATAAAACGATAATAACGATAATTATGATAATAATAATAATAATAATGATAATAACGATTATAACGTTAATATCGGTAATATTAACGATAATAATAATAATAATTATTATTATTATTATTATAATTATTATTATGATAATAACGATAGTAACGATATTAATAATTATAAAGATATTAACGATAATTACGATAAAAATAATCATAATAGCAATAATAACGATATTAACAATAATGGCGTTAATTACAAAAATAATAATGATAATAATAACGACAGTAACGATAACAACGGTAAAAACAATAATCACGATAATTACGATAATAAGGTTGAAACGATAATAATCACGATTCTAATAACATTAACGATAAAAATGACAATAATAACTATAAAACGGATTATAGCCATTATAACGATAATCAGGAGAATAATCATTATAAAAAAAATGAAGATAATAAGGTTAATAACGACAATTAAAATATTAGTGATAATATTAAAGATAATAATAAAATTCAAATAATAACGGTAATAACGGCTATAACTATAATAACGTTACTAACGATAATAGAAACATTAATAATAATAAGAAAGATAATAACAATAATAATAACGATAATAGTAATAGTAACTATAATAATAATGAAAATAATAATGATAATTATGATAATAACGCTATTAATGGCAATAATAATAATAAGAAAAATTACGAAAATTATAAAAATACTGACACTAACGGAAATAATGATCGTAATTGAAACAATAATGATAATAACGATAATAATAAAAATAATTATAATTATAATAACGGTAATTATGATAATAATAATATTAACGATAATATGGGATTTACGATAACACAATAATATCGATTATAAAGATAATAATGATAATAATAATAACAATAACGATAATAACGATAATAATAATAATAACGACAACAACGATAATAATAGTTATAATCATAATACAAATAATAATAATAATAAAAATAATAATTATAATAATAATAATAAAAATAATAATAATAATAATAATAATAATAATAATAATAATAATAATAGTGAAAGTAATGGCGTTAATAACGGCAATAATAACTATCTTAAATATAGTAGTATTATAAATAACAACGATAATAAGGATAGTTTAATATTAATAATAATAAAGATCATAACGATAATAACGATTACAACGAAAGAAAAGATAATAACAATGTCAGCGATAACAGCGATAATAACGATAATATCAACAATAATAATAATGATAATAATAAAAATAACGATTATAACAATATTTTCGATAATAAAGAAAATAACTGTAATAAATACAATAATGGAAATAATAATAATAATAGTAATAACGATAATAATAAAAGTAAAGATAAAAATGATAATTACCTTGATAAGGATTATAACAATAATAACGAGAATAATGATTATAACGATGATAAAGATAATATCGGTAACAATAATAATAACAGTAATAACGATAATAACGATAATAACGATAATAACATTAATAAAGATAATAACGTTAATAGCGATAACAAAAATAATAACGATAATAATAATAATAATGATAATTTCAAAAATATTGATAATAATAAAAATATTATTAATAATGATTATAATAATGTTAATAATAAGAATAATAACGATATGAATGATAATAATAATAACAACGTTTATATCGACAATTACTATAATAACGATAATATTGTTATTAACAATAACAATAACAATAATAACGACAGTAGCAATAAATACGTTAATAATGATAATAATAACGATGATAATAATACTAACGATTATAACGATAATAACAATAATAACGAAAAAATCTATTACAAAGGTAATAAAGATAATAATAATATTAAGAATAATAATGATAATATTGATAAGGATTAACATATCGATTGTATCGATAATAACTATAATAACGATAATAATCATAATAGTGACATTAACAACGATAATAGTGGTAATAATAATAATAAAATTAACAATGACAATAAGGATAATAATAATAATAATAAACAAAATAATAAGAATAAGAACGATTATATCGATAACTACGATAATAATGATAATATGGACAATAACGTTAATAATATTAATAACGATAATTATAACAATAATACTAATTATAACGGTAATAATAATAATATCAACATTAATAATAACGATTATAATAAAAATAACGATTATAGCGAATATAACGATAATAAAGATTATAATGGTTATTACGGTAAGGATAATATTAACGATAATAATGATAATAATAATTATATTGATAATAATATCGATAATAATAATAATAATAATAACGATAATAATAATAATAATAATAAAAATAATAATAATAGTAATAATGATAATAACTGTAATATCGATAATAACTATAATTTCGATAATAATGATAATAACGATAATAACGATAATAATAATAATACAGATAATAACAGTAATAACGATAATAACTTTATAACCATAATTACGTTATTAACGATAATAAAGATATTAATAGAATTTACGATAATAATAATAATAGAGATAAAAACGATAATAACGATAATTATGGTAATATGGATTATACCGATAATAATAATAATAATAATAATAATAATAATAATAATAATAATAATAATAATAATAATAATAATAATAATAATAATAATATTAATAATGATGATGAAAATAATAGTAATAATAATAATGATAATAACGGTAATTATAATAAGAAAAATAATAACGATAATAAGGTTATTAACGATTATGACGATAATAACGATAATAATGATAATAACGATAATAACTATAATATCAGTAATAATGATAATAACGATTATAACAAAAAGAATGATAATGAAGACAAAAACAATAATAAAAACGATAATAATTATAATAAAAATATTATTAATAATGGTAATAACGATAATACAAATAATAACAATAGTAACGATTATAACTATAATTACGAATATAACGATCGTTACAGGTCCTGATACTTCCATGTCCTACATATATATTAAATTTATTATTATAATAATAACATATTAATTTATTAATAAATATTTATATAATATAAATAATTATAATCTATAATTTATACTTATTAATATTTTCTTTTTATATTAATATTAAATTCTTTCAATTAAATAATCATTTTTTTAAAAAAACTTATAAATATTTTCTTCATATAAGATAATCTATATTAATATACAATGAAAGATTATTAATTTAAATATAAAATAATTATATTAAATTTATATTTTAATTATAAATAAATATTATTAATTTATAATTTCAATTAATATTATAATTACCTATTTACATTATTAAAGATTATAAGAATAATTATTTTTCCTTTATTTAAATTTTTTCATATTTATCGAGTATATGCTATAATATATGACATATCTTAAATACTTTATTAATTAGGAGAATAATTATTTTTCTCTTATTTAAATTTTTTCATATTTATTGAGTATATGCTATAATATATGACATATCTTAAATACTTTATTAATTAGGAGAATAATTACTTTATTTAAATTTTTATATTTTATTATATATATATATTTAATATAAATATATATATATATACTAAAATTTACATCAAATATCAAAAAATTAATGAAATTTTACCTTTAGATTTTTTTTAACTTAATTTAAAGAAAAAAATATAATTTTTTTATCAAAAAATCAATAATTTTTAATCTTTTAATTTCACTCCGCATTGGTTCAGAAGTCATTACTTCCCTCGACTAGTCGAAATAATTCCAAGTCCGACAGCAGCGTCTTTTCGAGATTCATTTGCATCAATCTCCATCTAATAATCGGAATATTTCAATGTCTGATTGCCATATTGGATCGATCTCGCTCAACTTTCCCTCAACTAGACTGAATATTTCCATGCACGATAGTCGCATTGGTTCGCAAAGCACTCGTATAATTTATCCTCGACAAGTCGGAATATTTCCATGCACGACAGTTGCACTGGTTCACAAGTTACTCGCATAACTTTCCATCGACTAGGTCGGAATATTACCTTGTCCGAGAGCCGCATTTGTTCGAATGTTTATTGCTTGACTTTCCCACTACTAGTCGAAATACTTCCAAGTTCGACGGTCGCCTTCTTTAGAGAGGCATTCGCATATCTTTCCCTTGAAAAGTCGGTATTTTTGCAAAATTTTCCCTTATCTAGTCAGAAAATGTTCCAAACAAGACAGTCGCTTTTGATCGATAGGTACTCGTAGAAAATTTGTTCGACTAGACGGGATATGTCCAAGTCCGACTATTACGTTGATTTGAAAATCACACGCATAACTTTCCTTCTAGCAGTCGGAATACTTCCAACCCCGACAGTCACATAGGTTCACAAGTTACTCGCATAAATTTCCCTCGTCTGGTATGAATATTTGCAAGCCCGACAGTGGTTTTTTATCGAGAGGCACTCGCATAATATTCAATCGATTAGATGGGAAAATTTTAAGTCCGACAATAGGATTTTTTCGAGAGTCACTCGCATAACTTTCCCTCGACTAGTCGAAATATTTCCAAGTCCGACTGCCGCATTGGTTCGTGAGTCAATCGCATGACTTTCCCACGACTTGTCGGACTATATGCTAGTCCGACGGTCGGATCTTTTCGAAAATAGTTCACATAACATTCCCTCGACTATGCGGTATATTTCCAAATCCGGCAGCCCCATTGGCTCGCGTTGCCCTCGCACAACCTTCCCTCGACTAGGCGGAAGATTTTCACGTCTGACAGCTGCATTGTTTCGAGAGGTACACGCATAACTTTCCCTCCACTAAACCGTACATTTCCAAGTCCGACAGCCATATTGGATCGAGAGTCTCTCGCATAACTTTCCAATGACAACACCCGAATATTTCCAAGCTAGAGAGTCGCATTCGTTCACAAGTTACTCGCATAACTTACCACGACTAGTCGAAATATTTCCAATCCGATAGCCGCATTGAATCACAAGCCACACGCATACCTTTCCCTCGAATTGTCGGAATTTTTTCAAACCTGTCGTATTGGTTCGAGAGACGCTCGCATAACATTCCCTCGACTAGTTGTCATGTTTACATGAACGGCAGCCGCATTTGTTCGAAAGGCACTCGCATAACTTTCCGTTGCTTCTTCTGAATATTACTAACTCCGACAGTCGCTTTATTTCGTGTGGCACTCGCATAACTTTCATCCGATTAATCGGAATATTTCTTAGTACGACTGCCGCATTGATTCGATAGGCATTTGAATAACTTTTCCGAGAATACTCCAAATATTTCCAAGTTTTGATTCCTTATTGGTTCGAGAGGAACTCTGATTACTTTCCCTCGAATCAGTCAGAAAATTTCCAAGCCCGACGGTCGGTTTGCTTCACATGACACTGGCATAACTTTCCCACGATTAGACGGAATATTTCCAAGACCGACAGTCGTATTGGTCCAAGAAGCAGTCACATAACATTCCACAGACTAGTTGGATTATTTCCAATTCCCACATTTGCAATGGTTCCAGAGTCACTCTCATTTACTTTCTCTTGACTAGCGGAATGTTTCCAAGATTTGCTGCCACATTGGTTCAAAAGTCACTCGCAAAACTTTCCCACGACTAGTAGTAATATTTCCAAGCTCGTCATTCGGATTGCCTTAAATGTCATTTTCATAACTTTCCCTCTCGTGAACGGGATTTTTGCAAGTCCCACAGTCGGCTATGTATCTGAGGCAATCGCATAAGTTTTGGTAGCATAACTAAACTAGTCGGGATGTTTCCAAGTCCGACAGTCCTAATGATTCCAAGTCACTCGCATAGCTCTCTCCTTAGTAGTCGTGAGATTTCAAACTTCGACAGTCGAATTGGTTTGAGAGACACAGCATAAATTTCCCCGGACCAGTTTGAAAACTTCCAAGTTCGTCAGCCGCATTGGTTCGAGAGAGATTCGCATAACTTTCCCCCGACTAGAAAGTGTATTTCCAAGCCCGACAGACGCATTAATCTGAGTGTCACTCTCATATTTTTCCCTCGAGTGGTCAGATTCCTTTCAAGCACGATAGCCGAAATGTTTAAATAGGCACACGCATAGCTTTCCCTCGAAGAGTCTGCATAATTCCATGTCTGATAGTCGCATGGATTTACAAGACTTTCGCATGACTCTCTCTCGTCTAGCCGGAATATCTTCAATTCCGACAGCCACTTTAGCTCGAGAAACTCTCGCATAACCTTCCCTCGACTTGTCCGAGTACTTCCAAGCACAACAGTCGTATTGTTTACAAAAAACATGCATAACTTTGGCTCGACTTGACTGAACATTTGCACGCCCGAAAGACACATTGGTAATAGAGGTTTTCGCATAACTTACCCTTCACAAGTAGGAATATTTTCACGCCCGTCCGTTGCATAGTTTCATATGTCCTCGCGTTATTTTCCTCCGCTGGGAGGTATATTTCAACGATCGAAAACTGCAATAAATCGATCGGCACTTGTATGACTTTCCCTCGACAAGTCGGAATATTTCCTAGTCAGACTGCAGCATGAATTCGAGTGGCACTCGCATAACTTTCCCCGAGAAGTCGAAATATTTCTAACCCCGACAGTCGCAGTTGTTCATGAGTTACTCGCATAACTTATTTCGGCTTATCGGATTATCTCCAAGTTCTTCAGACGCATTGGTTCGAGAAGCTTTTGCATAACTTTCCCTCGAATTAGTCGGAATATTTCCAAGACCGACAGCCGAATTTGTTCGAGAGGGACGTGCATATCGTACCCACAACTAATTTGTATAATCCCAAATCCGACCGTCGCATTTGTTCCAGCGTAACTCGGATCACTTACTATCATCACTTCGGAATATATCAAAGGTCATAGCCGCATTTGTTCGAGATTCACTTGCATATCTTTATTCGACTAAACGGATTATTTCCAAGTACGACAGACTTAATGATTCGAGAGGCTCTCGCATAACTTTCCTTCGACTGATCGGGATATTTCCAAGACACTCAGCTACATTGGTACGAGAAAAACTTAAATAAACTTCCGTCTAATCGTAAAATTCCCAACCCCGGCAGACGCATTAGTTCCAGAATAACTCTCATAACTTTCCCTTGTCTGGGCAGAATATTTCCAATTTCGATAGCTGCATTTGTTCAAAAGAGTCACGCATAGTTTTCCGCGACTTGTGGAAATATTTTCAAATCGGAACGTCGGATCAGTTCTAGAATGAATCGCATATCTTTCCCCGACTAGTCGGAATATTTCCAAGCCCGACAGTCGCATTGGTTCACAAGACACTCGCATAACTCTCCCTCGACTAGTGTGAAGATTTCCTAGTCCGACTGCAGCATTTTTCTGAGAGGCGCTCGCATATTCTTGCCGAATAGTCCGAAAATTTCCATGCTCGATAGTCGCTTTAATTTTCTAGTCACTGCATAATTTTCACTCGACAAGTTGGCATATTTCCAAATCCGATCGCCGCATTGGTTCTAGTAAAACTCGCATATCCTTTCCTCGAATTTTTGGAATACTTCCATTTATGACAATCGTTTTGTTTCATAAGTCACTCGCATAGCTTACCATGGACTGTTCGGAATACTTCCAAGTCCGACACACGAATTGGTTCGAGAGACTCTCGCATAAATTTCTGTTGTGTAGTCGGAATATTTCAAAGCCGGACAGTTGCATTGGTTCTAGAGGCAAACCCATTATTTTCCCTAGACTAGTCAAATTTTTTCCAAGTCTGACAGATGTATTGCTTCGAGTAGGACTCGCATAAAGTTCCCTCGACTAGTCAGAATATTTTCTAGTCCGACAGTCGCAATTGTTCGAAAGGTGCTCGCATAACTTTCTTATATTATCTATTAGTGAAAATATTTCCATGGCCGTCAACCGCAATAGTTCTAGAATTAATCGCATAAATTTCCCTCGACTAATTGACATATATCCTAGTCCAACCGTCGCGATGTTTCCAATATAACTCGCATAACAGTACTTCGAATAGTCGGAATATTTCCAAATCCGATAGTTGGATTGGATCGAGAAACACTCCCATAACTTTTCATCTACATGTTGGAATATGTTTATGTCCGACAGCAGCATTGGTTCACAAGACGATCGCATAACTTTTTTCGACTGGTCGGAATATTTCCATGTGCATCAGCCGCATTGATTCGAGAGGAACCCACTTAACTTTTCTTCGAGTAGTCGTAATATTTCCAACCCCGACAGTTGCATTTGTACACAAGGCACTCGCATTACTTTCGGTATATTTTCATGTTTGATCGCTGTATTGGATCTAAAGTCACTCGAATAATTTTTCCACGGCTACTCGGAATATTAACTTCCTTGATAGCCACATTCGTTCGAGGGGAACACGCATAAAGTTTCTGCGAATAGTCGGAATATTTCCTAGTCCGACAGCCGCATTTGTTTGAGGGCCACTTGCATAAAATTCACTTGACCACTGGGAATATAACAAAATTCGACAGTCGCTTTTTTTCACAAGTCATTCGAATAACTTTCCTTCGCAATATATGCAAGTCCAACAGTCGAATTGATTCGAGTGGCAACTGTATAGTTTTTCCCCGACTAGCCGGAACATTTCCAAGTCCGTCTGTCGCATTGGATTACAATACACTCGCATAAATTTTCCTCGACTTGACAGAATGTATTCAAAACCAACAGCTGCATTGGTTAGAGAAGCACACGCATAACTTATCCCGAATAGTCGGAATATTTCCAAGTTCTACAGACACATTGACTTGAGAGTTACGCGCAAAACTATCTTTTGACTAGTCGGAATATTTCCAAGCAAGAAAGTCGCATTGGTTTAGAAGACACTTGCATAAAATTTCCTCGAAAAGTCCGATATTTCCAAATCCAATAGCCCCAATGGTTCAAAAGTCATTCACATAACTCTCCCTCAACTTGACGGGATATTTCAAAGTTACACAATCGCATTGGTTTACAAGCTAATTGCATTACTCTCCCTTTACTAATCTGAATGATTACAAATCCGACACCCGCATTGGATCGAGAGGCACTCGCATAACATTCTCTCAACCACTGTGAATATTGCCAATACCGATAATAGCTCTGGTTCAACAGATAATCGAATAACGTTTCCTCGTATAATCGGAGTGATTTCATGCCCAACATGCGCTTTGTTTCGAGTGTCACTCGCATAAATTTCCCCCGCTAGTCGAAATATTTCCTAGTCCGACAGTCAAATTAGTTCTAGAATCACTCGTATAACTTTCCCTCGACTAGATGGAATGATTCCAAGTCCTACATCCGAATTGGTTAGAGGGGCAATCACATAACACTTTGTCGACCACTCGGGAATATTTCCAATACCGACAGTCGTTTTGTTTCTCAAGACACTCGAATGAAGTTTCCTCGTCTAGTCGAAATGATTCCAAGTCCGATATTTGCTTTGGTTCGAGTGACAATACCAATATATTTCCCTCTACTAGTCGGAATATTTCTTACACAGACAGCTCCATTTGTTAGAAAGGCGCTCGCATAACTTTCCCCAAATGGTGTAAATATTCACAAATCCGGCCTTCGAATTATTTCTAAAAACTCTCGCTCAACTTTCCCTCCTATGGTCGTAATATTTTCAAGCCCGACAGATTTGCATAATCTCGACTCGCATAAGTCTCTCTCTGGTCTAGTCGGGATATTTTCAATAGAGAAATTTACATTGGTTGGAGATTAACTCTAAAAATTTTATTTCGTCTAGTCTGAATATTTCCAAGTCTGTCTTTCGCATTGGATCAAAAGGAACTCTCAATTATTTTCCTTTGACTAGTTAGAATATATCAAGGTCCGACAGTCGCAATGGTCCAAGAGACACTCGAAAATTTTTCCCCGACTGGTTGGAACATATCTAGCTCCGACGGTCGCATTGTTTCTATAAAGCCTCGCGTAACTTTCCCTTGACTGGTCGAAATATTTCAATGTCAGTCAGTCGCACTGGTTCGAGAGGTACTCGCATAATATTCCCTCGTCTTATCAGAATATTTCTAACTCCGACAATCCCACTGGTTCGAGATGCATTCTTATAGCATTCCTACTACTAGTTGGAATGTACCTAGGTCCGTTCGGCGCATAGATTTGAGGCACTTGCATGACTTTCCCTCGTCTAGTCCGAATATTTCAAAGTCAGTCTGTCACATTGATCCATAATGCACTCGCATAACTTTTCTTCGTGTAGTCGGCATGTTCTAGATCTGACAATCGCATTCGTGAAAGAGGTAGTCGCATAACATCCCATTACCTAGTCGGAATGTTTAGAAGGCAGTATGTATCATTGGTTCGTGTGACACTCCTATTACATTCCATCAACTAGTCGGAGTATTTCCAATTTCTTCAGTCACTTCGGTTCACAAGGTACTCGCATAAATCTCCCTCGACTAGCCGGGGTATTTTATAGTCAGACGTTCGCAATGATCGACAAGTTCCTCGCATAACTTCCTCTCGACTAGCCGGAATATATCCAAATCCGCCAGTCGCTTTGGTTAGTGTTGCAATCGCATATTATACCCTAGTCTAAACAAAATTCTTCAAAGTCTGACAGTTGTATTGGTTCAAGTAATCGCCGCACAATTTTTTCTTGCCAGCTAAGAATATCTCCAAGACCAATAGTCACATTGGTTCACAAATCACAGCCGCATTGTTTTGAAGATCCTTGGACGTTCTACCTCGACTAGGCAGGTATTTCCAAGTCCGGTGGTCGCATTGGTTCTAGAGTTACTCGCATTATTTTCCCACGACTATCGGAATATTTTGATGTTCGAGAGTCTCATTGGTTAGGGTGTCACTTGCATAACTTTCCCCCGTCAAATGGGAATATTTTCATGTCCGACAATCGAATTAGTTAAAAACTTGCTCGAATAACTTTCTCTCTGCTACTTGGAATATTTTCAAGAGCGACCGTCGCAATAGGTCGGTGCCACTCGCAAAACTAAAATTCGATTAGACCGAATATTACCCAAACTAACAGATGCATTGTTTTGAATGGCACTCGCATAACTTTCACCCGACTAGTCGGAATATTTCCAAGCTTCACAGACGTATTGTTTCGAATGGCACTCGCATAAATTTCCGTTGACTACAGGGAATATTTCCAAGTCTGACAGTCGCAATGGTTCGGAATTCACTCGCATAATGTTAACTAGCCAGTCCAAATATTACCATTTCCGACAGTCGGTTTGATTCCAGTGTCACTCGTATAACTTTCCCTCATCTTGTCATTATATTTCCAAGTCCGACAGCCGAATTGTTTCGAGAGGCCCTCGCATATCATTCCCTCAACTACTTGTAATATTTTCCAGTACCAACTGTCTCTTTGGATCACATGAAATTCGCAAAACTTTCCATTGACAGGTCGGAATATTTTGAAGTCCGACAACTGCTTTGTTTTGTGAAGCACTCGCACAACTTTTCCAGGAATGGGCGGTATATTTTCAAGACCGGCGACAGCATTAGCTCGAGAGCCACTCGCATGACTTTCCAAGACATGTCGGGATATATCCATGTCTGATCGCTGCATCTGTTTGTGAGGCACTCGCGTATCAATCGTTCGTATAGTCGGAATATTTCCGAGCCCACCTTTCGCGTGTGCTCACAAGACACTGGCATAACTTTTCTTCAATTAGTCGCAATATCTCCAAGTTCGACAGTAGCTTTGTATCGAGAGGCAATCGCATAATTCTCCTCGACTGGTCGGATCATTTACAAGTTCGACAGTCGCTATGTTTCACAAGTCACTTGCATATCTCTTCTTCGATTAGTCTTAATAGTTCAAAATCCGACATTCGCCTTAATTCATGTGGCATTCACAGGAGTTTCCCTCGACTAGAATGAATATTCAAAGTCCGATGGACCCATGGGTTCGAGAGGCACTAGCATAATTTTCTCTCTATTAGTAGGAATATTTCCGAGCTTGTCGGTCGCATTTATTCAAAAGGCATTCGCATAATTCCTCTAATCTTGTCGGGAATTTCCCAAATTAGATATTCGTTTTGGTTCGAGATTTACACTCAAAATTTTATTTTAACTAGTCTGATTATTTTCAAGTCCGGATGCCGCATTGGTTCGAGAGACAATCGCATACGTTTTCCTCCATTAATTGGCATATTTCCAAGTCCGACCGTTGCAATGTTTCCACTGTAACTCGGACAGATTTTCCTCGACAGTTCGGAATATTTCCAAGCCCGACAGACGCATTGGTTAGAGAGGCTCCCGCATAACGTTTTCTGTTCTAGTCAGTATATTTCCAAGTCCAACCGTCATATCTGTTCCAGAGTCACTCGCATATATTCCACTCGATTATTTGGAACATTTCCAAGCACGACCTTCGCATTCGGCCTAAAATCAGAGCAGTGGTTCGAGAAACACTGGGAATATTTTCCAACGACTAATCAGGATATTTCCAAGAGCGACCTCCGTATTGTTTCAGAATAATTCGCATAAATTTCTTTCTAATAGTCGGAATATTTCCTATTCCGATATCTGCATTTGTTCGAAAGTTCATACACGCAAAAAGATCTCCGTCTGATGAAAACATTTTCTACTCCGAATGTCGTATCAGTTCTAGAATCATTCTCATAAGACTTTCTTGACCAGTCGGAATATTCCAATGTCCAACAGCCGCGTTGGTTCACAAGATACTCGCATAACTATCCGTCGACTAGTCGGGATGTCTACAAGTCCTGCCGTCGCATTGGATTAGGAGTCACTTGCGAAACTTTCCCTCGACTAGTCGGGATATTTCCAAATCCGACAGCTGCATTGTTTCGAGAGGCACTCGCATAACATTTCCTCGACTAGTCGTCATATTTACAAATCTGATAGCGGCATTGTTTCACAAAACACTCTCATAACTTACCATTGCCTTGTCGGGATATTTCCATGTACAACAGCTACATTGGTTCTTCACCATTCCTCGACTAATAGGAATATTTCCAAGTCCGACAGTCGCATTGATTCGAGAATCATTCACATATTTTCTCCATGAAGGTTTGGAATATTTCCAATTCCGACATATGCATTAGTTTCACAAGTTACTCGAATAATGTTTCCTCGTATAGGAGGAATTATTCCAAGCCCTTCTGTCGTTTTGGTTCGAGAGGCACTCGCATAACTTTTGCTCGGTTAGTCGTCACATTTCCAAGTCCAAATATTCATAGTCCAAAAATTTCATAGTCCAATAGCCGCAATATTTCTAAAGTCACTTGAATAACTTTCCTACGACTAATCGAGATATTTCTGAGACCCGACCGTGGTATTAGTTCTACTGCAATTCGCATAACTTCGTCTCGACTAGCCAAAATATTTCCAAAGTCGACGTTCGCGTTGGTACGAGTTGCAATCGATTAACATTCCTTCGACTAATCGGATTATTTACAAATCAGACTAACGCTTTCATTCCAGAATATCTTGCAATACTTACCCTCAGTCCCTTCGAATTTTATCAAGGCAGACAGCCGCATTTTATCGAGATAAATAAGCTTAATATTCCTCGTATAGTTGGATTATTTCCTACTTAGACAGACACATTTGTTCGAGAAGCGCTCGCATATATTTCCCCGACAACTCGAAAAATTTCGAAATACGACAGGCACATTGGTTCGAGATCTTCTCGCATAACTTTCACTAAAGTAATCGGAATATTTCCACGTCCGACATTCTCTTCGACACTCGCATTAATTTCCCTCCACTAAATGGATTTTTTCCAAGTCCGAAAGCTGCATTGGTTCGAGAGACACTCGCAAATCTTTCCTTCGATTAGTCAGTATATTTGAAAGACCAACAGCCTTATTGGTTCCCGAGGCACCCGCTTAACTTTCCGTAAACCGTTAGGAATATTTCCAAGTCCGACAGTCGCATTGGTTTACAATTTATTCGCATAACTTTTCGTCTACTAGTTTGAATATATCTAAGTCCGACATCCGCTATGGTGCGAGAGGAACTCACGTTACATTCCCTCGATCAGTGGGAATATTTCCTAGTCTGTTTGCTGCATTGGTTCGAGAAACACTCGCATAACATTCCCTCGGTTAATCGAAATATTTTCTAGTACGACTACCGCATTTTTTAGAAAAGTACTCGCTTAACTTTTCCTCGACTATTCGGGATATTTCCATGTTTGACCGTCACATTGGATTCAATACAACTCGCATAAATTTCCCTCAACAAGCCGGAATAATTCCAAGCCCGAGATTAGTATTGGTTCATAAGACACTTGCATATCTTTCCTTCGACCAATGGAAATTTTTCCAAAACCGATCGATGAATAAGTTCTAGAGTCACTCTCTCAACTTTTCCTCGAATAGTCGTAATATTTCCAAGTCCGATAGCCTCATTGGTTATAAGACACTTGCATAACTTTTCCTCGACAAGTTGGGATATTCCCATGTCCGATCATCGTATTTGATATAGAGTCACTCTCATAATTTTTTCCCAACTAGTCGAAATATTTCCTAGTCCAACCGCATTTTTTTGAGAGTCTCAGAAAAAAATGTCCCCACCTAATGGGTATATTACGAATTTCGGCGGTCGCATTTGTTCAAGAATCACTCGCATAACTTTCCCTCGACTAATTGTGATATTTCCAAATACAAAAGCTGCGTTGGTTCGTGAGGCACACGTATAACTTTCCTTCGACTAGTCGCAATATCTCCGCATTTGACTGCCGCATTGATTCACAAGACACTCGGATAAATTTGCCTCGATTAGCCAGGATATTTCCAAGACCCACCGTCGTATTGGTTCTACAGTCACACGCATATCTTACCATAGACAATTCGGAATATTTCCATGTCCGACATCCGCATTAGTTCTAGAATTACTCGCATGACTCTCCGTCGATCAGTAGTAATAAATCTAAGTGCGAAAGCAGCAATGGTTCGAAAAACACTTGGATAAAATTCCAAAGACTAATCGGGATATTTAAAGACCGACCTTCGCAATGGTTTCAGAATAACTCGCAAACCTTTTCATCGACTAGTCGTAATATTTCCATTCCGATAACTACATTTATTCGAGAGACACTCGAATAACTTTTTCCGACCAGTCGGAATATTTTCTAGTACAACAGCCGAATTGTTTTGACAGACACACGCATAACTTTCCCTCGACTAGTCTGAATATTTCCAATTCATTCAACCACATTGGTTCACAAGTTAATCTCATAACTTTCCCTTGCTTTTTCGCAATGTTACAAAGCCCTACATTCGTATAGATCCGAGAGGCTCTCGCATATCTTTCCCCCGACTACTCGAAATATTTCCAAGACTGATTACTGCTTTGCTTCTAGAGTAACTCACATAAATTTCCCTGGACAAGTTGGAATGTTTCATAGATCGACAAACGCATTGGATCAAGTGGCACTCGCATAACTTTCCTTCATCGAGGCGGTGTAGTTCCAATTCCTGCAATCGCATCGGATTGAGTGTCACTAGCTGTACTTTCTCACGTCTAGTCGGGATAGTATCTAGACCGACAGTCGTATTGGTCGAGAGGATCTCACATAACTCTCCCTCGAGTAATCAGTCTATTTCCAAATCCGTCAGCAGTATTGGTTCGAGAGGCAATCGCAAAAATTTAAATCGACTAATCGATATATTTCTAAGCCAGATGGACGCATTGATTCTCAAGACACACGCATAGCTCTCTCTTTACTACTCGGTATATTTCGCAATCCGACAGTCGCATTGTTCCAAGAGAAAGTGGCATATATTTCTCTCAACTACAGAAGATATTTCCAATATCGACAGCAGCATTTTTCGAGAGGAAATCGCATAACATTCCCCCGACTCGTCGGTATATTTCCAAATCAAGCTGGCGTATTCCCTCGAGGGGCATTCGCATAAATTTCTCCAGACTATTTTGAATATTTCTAAGTCCAACATCCCCATTGGTCAAGGGAAAATCGCATACAATTCCATCAGGTAGTCAGGTTATTTTCAAGTCCGACGGTTTCAATGGCTCGAGAGTCACTGGCATATTTTCCACTCATCTTATAGGATTATTTTCAAGTCCAACAGCCGCATCGTTTCGAGAGGCACTCGCATAACATTCCGTCATCTAGTCGGAATATTTTGAAGACCTACAACCGCATTGGCTCGAGAAGCATACGAAGAAATTCCCCCAACAGGACTGAATATTTCCAATTCCGACAGTAGCTTTGCCTCTATAGGCAATAGCATCATTTTCCCTGGACTAGTTGGAATATTTCAATGTCCGTCAGCCGCTTTGGTTCTAGGGACTCTCGTATAACTTTACCTCCACTAGTCGGATTATTTCAAAGTCCGGCAGCTGCATTGGATCGAGAGTCACTCGCATAACTCTTACTCGTCTAGTTGGAAGAGTTCCAAGTGCGACAATTGCTTTGGTTCTTGTTGCACTCGCATAGGTTTTGCCAAACTTGTCGGATTATTTCCATTTCCGACAGTTGCGTTGGTTTAAAAGTTACACGCATAATTATCCCTCGACAAGTCTGAATTTATCTATTTCGACAGCCGCATTGTTTTGGGAGGCAATCGCATTCTTGTCGACAGCCACATTGTTTTAAAAGGCAATCGCATATCTTTCGCCCGAATAGTCGAAAAAGTTTCAAGATTAACAGTTACATTGGTTTACTACTCGCTCGCATAATTTTTTTGCGTCGTATTGGTCACAGTGGCTACCTTATAACTTTCCCTGGATTAATCAGAATATGATACAGACCTTCAGCCGTATAGGTTCTGAAGGTACTCACATATCTTTCTCCCAACTTTTCGGAAAATTATCATGTAAGACAGCCGCATTGGTTCCAAAGGCACTTGCATAATTTTCCCTCAATTAGTCAGTATATTTTCAAGCCCGATCGTCGCATTGAATCCCAAGTCACTCTTATAACTCTCTCCTTACTAGTCGGGATATTTCCAAGTATGACAGTCGCATTGCTTTGTGAGATAATCGCGTATCGTTTCCTCCACTAGTCGGGAAATTTCCAAGTCCGACAACCGCATTGCTTTGTTAGGCAATCGCGTATCGTTCCCTTCACTGGTTGGGATATTTTGAAGTTTTACAGCTGCATTGGATCGAGAGTCACTCGGATAACTTTCACTCGACTAGGCGGGATATTTCCCTGTCCAACAGCCGCTATGTTTCATGCGGCATTCGCATAACTTTCAAATGACCTGGCGGACTAATTCCAATTCCGACTGCTACGTTTGATCTAGTGGAAATCGCATAAATCCCTCGATATGTCGGAATATTTCCAAGTCCAAAAGCAGCAATGGTTCACACGTCACTCGCATAACATTTTTCCGACACGTCGTAACATTTCCAAGTCCGAGAATCGCATTAATTCACCAGGCACTCGCATAACTTACCCTCGGTATTTTTCTAAGTCCGACAATCGCATTGGTTCGAGAGTCACTCTCATAAATATCCCAAGAGTAATCGGAATATTTGTAGGTCCGACAGTTGCATTGAATCGAGAGGCACTCACATAACGTTCCCTTGAATAGTTGGAGTATTTCCAAGTCCTACAGTCACATTGCTTCACATGTCACTCACATAAACTTCCGTCGACTAAACGGAATATTGATAAGTCCGACAATCACACTTGTTCTAGGTGCAATATGATATCTTTTCCACGAACAAGCGGAACATTTCTATGTTCGACAATCGTATTTTTTCGATCGCCACTAACATTCCCACGAATGGTCGGAATATTTCTATAGCCGACAGTCGCATTGGTTCACAAGTCACTCGCATAACATTCTCTCGACTAGTCGGACTGTCTCCAAGTACGTCATTCGCATTGTTTCTAGAGGCATTCGCATAACATTCTCTCCACTAGTTGGGATATTTACAAGTCCGACTGTTGCATTGGTTGTAGAGTTTCACGTATAACTTTCCTGTCAATTGTCGGAATATATCCTAGTCCATCAATCGCATTGGTTCACAAATTACATGCATTACTTTATCTCGACTAGTTGGAATGGTTCCAAATTCAAAATCCGAATGTGTTCGAGAGGTACTCGCATAACATTCCCTCTACCATTGGGAATTTTCCAAATGCCGGCATTCGTTTTGGTTCAGCAGACACTAGAATAACGTTTTCCTGTCCAGTCGGAATGATTCCAATATTGACATTCGCTTTGTTTCCAGTGGCACTAGCATAAGTTTCCCTAGACAAGTCGGAATATTTCCACGTCCAAAGGACTCATTTGTTGGAGATGCACCCGCAAATATTAGGAATATTTTCAAGTTCCACAGTCGCATCGGTTTACAACTACCTCGCATAGCATCCCCTCGGCTATTTGGAATATATCTAAATCCAACATTTCTACGGTTCGATATGCTCTCGCATAACTTTCCCACGACTAGGCGGAATATTATTAGTTCCGACAGCTACATTGGTCCGAGAGGCGCCAGTTTAACTTTCCTTCGCCTAGTCGGAATATTTCCATTCCCGACAGTCGCATTAGTTTATTAATCACTCACATATCTTTTCCCGATTAGTCGGTATATTTCCAAGACCGGCGGCCGCATTGCTTTGAGATGCAATTGCATAACTTTCCCCGACTAATCGGATCATTTTAAAGTACGAATGCTGGATTTGTTCGAGAGGAACGCGCATAATCTTCTTTCGAATAGTCGGAAAATTAAAAATCCGACAGTAGCATTTTTTCACAAGACACTCGCATTACTTTCCTTCGACAATTCGGGATATTTCCAAGCCGAGCTGCCACAATGGTTCGAGAGGAACCCACTTAAATTTTCATCGACTTTTCGGAGTATTTCCTCCTGACAGACGCATTGATCGACAAGACACTCGTATAACTTTTCCAGACATGTCAGTATATTTGAAAGTCTAACAGCCGCAATGGTTCGTGAGTCACTCGCATAGCTTTCCCTAGATGGTTAGGAATATTTCCTAGCCCGACAATCGCAAAAGTTTGTGAGGCACTCGCATAACTTTTCCTCGACTAATCAATATATTTCAAAGCCTGACCGTCACATTTCTTCACAAGTTACATGCATAACTTTGCTTCGATTTGTCAAGATATCTGCAAGTACGACAGCCGCATTGGTTCGCGAGACACTCGTATAATTTCCCTTGACTAGTTGGAAAGTTTCCAAGTCCGCGTGTCGCTCTGGTTCCAATGAAACTCGAATAACATTCTCTCGAATAGTCGGAATATTATCAAGTTCTACAATCGCATTGGTTTACAACTTACTCGCATAGAATCTCCTCGGCTACTTGGAATAATATGTAAGTCCGACATCAGCTTTTGTTCGAGAGGCTATCGCATAAATTTCCCACTACTAGTCGGAATATTTGGAATTTCAACAGCCGCATTGGTTCGAGTGGCAACTTTCCATTGACTAGTCGGTATATTTCTAATCCCGACAGTCGCTTTCCTACCAGTTGCCAGAATATTTCACAAGTCTTATGACTTCTAAACTATGAGTTGTTTACAAGTCACTAGTATAACTTTCGTTCGTCTAATCGAAAACATTATTAAGAGCGTCAGTCGCTTTGTTTCGAGAGGCACTCGTATAACTTTCTCGGACCAGTTAGAGAATTTCCATTTCGACAGCCGCATTGTTTCGAGAGATATTTGCATGACATTGCAATGACTTGTCTGAATATTTCCTAATCCCACAGCTGCATTTGTTCGTGCGGAACTCACATATCGTTTCCTCGACTTGTCGAAAAGTTTTCAAGACCGACAGCTGCATTTGTTCGAGATGCTTTCTCATAACTTTCCCTAGATTAATCGGAATATTACCAAGCGTAAAAGTCGCATTGTTTTGCAAGAGAATGGCATAACATTCTCTCGACTATTCGGAATATTCCCATGCCCGACAGTCGCATTGGTTCGAGAGGTACTTGCATAACTTTTCCTCGACTATTCATAATACTTTCAAATATCGACAACCGCATTGGTTCGAGAGGCACTCGCATATCATTCTCCCGACTAGTAGGAATATTTCCTAGATCGAACATCGCTATAGTACCAGAACCACATGCATAACGTTCCCCAGACTTGTCGTAATATGTCCAAGTCATACACTCGCTTTAGTTCGAGTGGCACTCGCATAAGAATCCCTCCACTTGTCGGGATATTACGAAGTCCGCCCGCCGCATTAGATCTAGTGTAACATACATAACTTTCCCTTGACTAATAGGGATTTTTCCAAGCCCGACCGACGCGTTGATTCATAAGTTACTCGCATTGCTTTCCCTCGACTAGTCCGAATGATTCCAAGTCCAACATCCTCACTGGTCCGAGTTACACTCTCATCACATTCACTGGACCACTGGGAATATTCCTAATACCAACAGTTGCTTTGATTAACAAGTCACACGAATAACGTTTCCTCGAATGGGCGGAACGTTTTCAAATGCACTGGTCGCTTTTGCTCGAGTTGCAGTCACATAAGTAACACTTGACAAGAGGAACATTAATATTTCCGATTCACGGTTTGGTTAGTGCGGCAACCGCTTAATTTTCCTTCGTCTAGTAGGAATATTTCCAATTCCAACAGTCGCATTAGTTCGAGAATCACTCGAATGTCTTTCCCTTGACTATTAGGAATATTTCCAAGATCGACATCCGCAATGGTACGAGAGGCTCTCGAATTACATTGCCTTGACTACTGGGAATATTCCTAATACCGACAGTCGCTTTGGTTCACATATACCCGCATAACATTCCCTCAACTAGACGTGATATTTCCAAGTCCGATCTTTGCATAGATTCACTCGCATAACTTTACTCGTCAAGTCGGAATCTTTTCAAGTCCGACAACCACATTTGTTCTAGAGGCACTAGCAGTAATTCCTGCGACTACGTGGGAATATTTCGAATGCCGACAGCCTCATCGCTTCTCTAATCATTCGCGTAACTCTCCCTCGACTGGTCGGGTTATTTCCAAGTCAGATATCGCATTGGTTCACGAGCTACTCGCATAACTTTCTCTTGAGTAGTTGAAATATACATAAGTCCGACATTCGCTATGGTACGAGAGATACTCGCATAACTTTCATACGACTAGACGGCATTATTCAATGGCTGACTCCAGCATTTATTCGAGAGGAACTCACATAACTGTTCCGAAGTAGTCGGAAATTTATCAAGTCGCTTCGTTTCGAGTTTCACTTGCATAACTCTACCACAACTAATTGTGATATATCCAAACCTACCGTTGCATTTTTTGCAGAATAACTTGCATAAATTTCCTTCGACTATTTGGAATACTTCAAAATTCTATAGCTGCATTAATTCGAGAGACACTCGCTTTACTTTCTTTCTTTTTCTTCTTTTGTTTCGTCAGGTGGAAAAATCTACATAGGCCCCCTGAGCCCGGTACTCAGGGAAGTGTCGGATACAACACGCTTGAGAATACTCTCAATTTCGGATCGCCTTCAGATTAAAAAATTTTCCGATCCTTCTTTCTAACACGCTTTGTAGAGAGGAGGTGGGCGAGAACGAACATAAGCATATTTCAAATTCGCCCCGCACCCCACCACGGTGGGCCACCGCACCCCACCTCCGGTATTCGCCTTGCTTTCATTCTTCATCTCCATTCAAACCTATACGGCGCACTTAACTGGGGCCCACGAGTCGCCGGAGACACAATTACTCCCTAACTACATACATGCATAATGGCCCGATCCCCACCCCATGGTGCTCTGACAAGGCCCATTGACACCCGTATACATACACTGTATGAATACACATTCAAACCTAGAAGGAATTGACGCGTGAGCCAGGCGCCGCCTGAGCAGCTCGGAGCCTTGTGCGAAGTGGCCGCATTGGAACTATTCTCCTATGTGGCCTACCGTTGGCAATCCTGTCCACATGCACACCCGCATTCTTACTCATACATCCTCCTTCTTGCGTCCGTTCCCTGCTCCTCTAAGCGTTCTCCTATGTACACATGACCCGCCCTGCGAAGGACTGGAAGTCTGCCCATCTCCCAGGGACAGTCAGGGAGTCCCTGACTATCACGGAAAGGGTTAGCTGCCCTCCTCCACCGCATCGATCAGCTCATTCCTGGCATCAGTCCGCACCGTGCAGTCGACCAGGGCTTGTTCGGCCACAATTCTCACTTCCTCCGCAGTGGAAACAACGTGGGGAGGGAATCTTCCTTATATTACTTAAGTACGACGAGAAACAGCCGTGTCCGGTCATCAGCTGTTTGATGTAAAATGTCGTTGCGACAGAGAACGGCCTCCCAATCAACTCAGATAACTATTCGGCAATAGCCGCCCTCGCACGCACTCCCGTTGCTGCGTGTGCTACTACGAGCCCAAGTTCCTCAGACTTCCACGTTTCTATTGCCCACTGTCTGGCAAGAGCAATCTATTCAGCCTTAGTACACGGGGGAACAGGTTCCTACACGTCTCTAACATCCGCATACTTCTCCGCCAGCCGAGGTACCAGATGAGCGAGGGGAAAAATCCCCGCATTCATTATAGCCGCATGGAGGGAGACCGATCTGTAAGTACTACACAACCGGATCTCCACATTCCTCTGGAGGCTCCGAACAGCCCACCCGATTTTCATGTCCTCCACAACGGCGCGCCAACACACCGGCGCTCCATAAAGCAGTCCCGAGTGGATCACTCCGCTATAGAGGCGTCGCTTTTTCTCCTCCAGTCCGGGAAGGTTCGGAAGAATCCTCATAATACCGGAGAATACTATCTATTTTAGGTATTAGGGCTTCGAAATGAGGCCTGAACGGACATTCTTGAATCAATTACTATGCCCTGGTATTTAACGCTGGTTCTAATTTCTACGTAAAATCTTCTTAGGCAACTCTTAGAGGGCGGGAAATTCCTGCATCTGCAGATCGCAGAGACAGGAAAGGCCATGGCATCCACCTTCTCCAGCGCCACTTTAAGACCCAATCCCCCGAACTCCTAAATCAAACGTCCAAGTTCCGCTAAGCGTTCATGATAGCCTGAGGCAGGTCCCATCCCGATGATGGGAGGGTTGTGTCATCCGCATAGCAGACAACATTGTAGTCACCTGGCATCGGGCTTCGGAGGACACTGTCATTGGCAATGTTCCACAACGAAGGGCCCAAAACGGATCTCACAATACACCTGTCTTTCCACAGCGGGTCCATATGTTTCTGTATGTGTTATGGCGCGATTGTCTAAATAACTCCTGATGATTTTCCCCAGGTAGCGTGGAAAGTTTTTCCTCTCCAATGCCCGAACGATAACAGCTCACGGTAAGGAGTTGAAAGGGTTAGAGGGACTGAGACTCACCAGGATATCCACTATCGTGTCCCGCGTCGATGCCTCCATAAATTTTTTAACATCGAGGATGGCATCTACAGTCATTCTGCTCGTCTTAAATCCTTACTGTGTTGGCACACTGTTCCGAGTCTCCTCTAAGTAACTGTTGATCCGGCCAACAACTAAACGGTCGAATAGTTTCCCCAGTTCGCCAAACACGCTTTTCGTTCAGTATGATCCCGGTTAGTCCGAGGGCGCGTCACATTTCTTTTTGATCAGGACGAGCCTCGCTATCTTCCGGGCTTTTATGAACCTTCCTGTCCTAAAACATGAGGAGGAGCACTGCACTAATCCTTTCCCATAGTGTGTCGACGCAACACGTACCACCACACCCTCTGTCTGTCTTAGTCATTTTGGCGGGACACTCTACAGCACCATGGCCTCGCGCCATTAACCTGTGGCATCTAAGGGGCCGCTGCCAGATTCCGTGCACACTCACCGATGTCCAACCCTCGTTTACCCTGCCCCCTCCAGGTCCGGGCGGATGATGGGAACCACAGCCGAGACAGTAGCCTTTCCCTTTTCATCCTCTTCTTTCTTCATTGCGCGATACTCCTTCACTTCCTCTTTATCTGGGGGCCGCCTGCACCCGCAAAGGTTGAGGGTCGTTTTCTCCTTCCTTTGATGAAGCCAGGGTGGTTCCTTTCACTTTCCTCCACTGTCTCCACTCGTCTCCTTTTCCGGCTTGTCAGTATATTATCCAAAGCTAGTCTAGTATCCAGAGCTGGGGCCAGGTTGCCAACCTCGAGCTCCTGGAAGATGCTGGTTGACAACGGCGGGTGACCTGCACTTCTACCACCGACACCGCCGAGGCGTGGATGTCTTCCCACGCCCGCTTATACATTTAGCTGTACTGTCCTTTATTATAAAGTAGTAGTAGTGGGAGACCAGCTCCCCAGAAGATGGGAAAGAAAGGGAAGGGGGCTAGAGGTAGAGAGAAAATAGAATAACGTATGACAGAAGAGCAAGGAAAGAAATAGCCGCACACGCCCATACTTACACCATTTACAGAGTCCCATTTAGTCGCTTCTTACGACAAGCAGAGTGCATTGTTGGAGTATTCTACTACCCCCTACAAACAGGGGCACGCATTACATTCCCTAAACAAGTCAAAATATTTCCAAGTCCTACATCCGAATTGGTTTGAGAGGCACCTGCATAACTTTCCCTCGACTAGTCAGAAAATTTCCAAGTCCATCTGTCGGAGTGGTGTAGAAGACACTTGCGTAACTTTCCCTCGTCTAATAGTAATATTTCCTAGTCCGAAAGCAGCATTGGTTTGAGAACATTTAGTTCAATTCCCAACGACTAATTGGTATATTTATAAGACCGACCTCCACATTGGTTCTAGAATAACTCGTACAACTTTCCCTCGACTATTCGTAATATTTCCAATTCCTGTAGCAGCATAGGTCTGAGAGGCACTTGCATAACTTTCCCCGACTAGTCGCAATATCTCCTACCCAAGCAGCTGCATTTCCACGAATGGCTCTCGCATAACGTTCCCCGAATAGTGGAAATATTTCGTAATACGACCGTCGCACTAGATCTAGGATCAATCGCTCAAATTTCCCTCGAGTAGTCGTAATATTTCCAAGTCCGATAGATGCATTGGTTAAAGATTAACACGCATAATTTTCCCACGACAAATCGGGATATATCCAATTCCGACCATCGCATTGGATCCAATGTACCTCGCATAATATTTCGTCGATTAGTCGAATACTTCCAATTCCATCAGCCGCATTTGTTCGAGAGGCACTCACATAACTTTCTCCCGACTCGGCGGACAGTTTTCAGGACCGACAGCTGCATTTGTTCAAGATGCTCTCGCATAACCTTCCTTTGATTAGACGGAATATATCCAATTCTGTCAGCCGCAATTGTTCGGGAGTAACTCACATAACTATCGCCGAGTAGTCGGAATAGTCGGAATTCGATTGTCGCCAATCGCATTGGTTTACCATATTGCCGCATATCTTTCTCCGTTTAATCGAAATATATGCGAGTCCAACAGCCGAATTGGTACAAGTGCCACCAGCATAACTTTCCCACGACTAGTCGGGATATTTTCAGGGCTGATCTTCGCATTGGTTCTAGAATCACTTGCATTACTTTTCCTTGACTATTCGGACATATATTTCCCTCGAATACTAGTAATATTTCTAAGTCAGATAGCTGCCTATTTTCGAAAGACATTTGCATAAGTTTCCCATGACTTGTCCGTATATTTGAAAGTCCAACAGCCGCATTGGTTTGAAAGAAACCAGCATAACTTTTCCTAGACCGTAAGGAATATTTCCAAGCCCGACAATCGTTGTAGTTCGCGAGATACTCGCAGGACAATTCTATGACTAGTCTAATTATTTCCAAGCCTGACAGTCGCATTGGTCCACAAGTTTCCCGCATAACTTTGCTTTAACTGCTCGGGATCTTTCCAAGGGCGACAGTCGCATTAGTTCTACATTCTATCACATAACTTTCCCTTTACTAGTCGGATTGATTCCAAGTACGCCGGTCGTAATGTCTCGAGCGACACTCGCATAACTTTCCGTCGACTATTAGAAATATCCAAGACCGTCATCCGCATTTGTTCGAAAGTCATTCGCATAACTTTTCCTTGACTAATCGGTATATTACCAAGTCCGACCGTAGAATTCATTCCAGAATTACTCGCATAACTTACCTCAACTCATCGGAATAGTTCTAAAGCCGACAACCGTATTTGTTCGAGAGGCACCCACATATCTTTCCCCGACACGTCTGAATAATCGAAGGCCGACAGCCGTATATGTTCGAGAGGATCTCGCATAAATTTCTCAGTCTAGTTGGATTATTTTCAAGTCCTACAGCTGTATTGGTACGAGATGCACTATAACTTTCCCTTGATTAGTCGTAATATATCCAAGAACTACGGTCGCACTGGTTTACATGTCACGCGCATATCTTTCCCTCGTCTGTTTGGAATATATCCAAGTCCGACAGCTGCATTGGTTCGAGAAGAACTCGCATAACTTTCCCCGAATAGTCGGAATATTCCAAGTCCGACAGTAGTATTTGTCCGAGAGGCGATCGCCTATATTACCATCTACAAATCGTAATATTTCCGTGTCAAACAGCCATATTGGATCGAGAAGCGCTTGCATGTCTTTCCCTCGATTAGTCGTAAAATTTCCAATAACGACGGTAACATTGGATTACATGTCACTCGCATATCTTTCCCTCATCTGTTTGGAAAATATTCAAGTCCGAGAGCTGTATTGGTTCGAGAAGATTTCGCATAACTTCCCCTCGACTTGCCGGAATACATCCAAGTATGACTGTCACTTATTTTCCAGAGCCATTCGAATGACTTTCCCTCGACTTGTCGGAATAATTTCATAGTCCAATAGCCGCATTGTTTAGAAGGCTACTCGCATGACTTTCCCTCGGTTAATCGGAATACTTCCTGTTCCGTCACTAGCATTGCTTCTGATATGACTGGCATAATTCTTCCTCCGCTAGAGGGATTAGTTCCAAGATCGATAGTCTTTTTGTTTCGAGGGGCACTTGCATAATTTTGTCTCGACTTATCGTGACATGGTCATGTTAAACGTTCGCATTAGTTCACAATATACTCGTATAACTTTCCCTCGACTTGTCTGGAGATTTAAAAACCCAACAGCCGTAATATATCGACACGAATGCGAATAATATTCTCACCAATAGTCGGGATATCTCCAGGTCTGGCAGTCGAATTGGAATGAGAAGAACTTGCAAATATTTCTCTCGACTAGTCGCAATATTTCCAAATCCGACAAACCCATTGGTTCGAGAGGCACTGCAATAACTTTTCCTCTACTTGTCAGGATATTTTCAAGTCCGGTAGTCGCATTGGTTTGAGAAGTACTCGCATAACTTGCTCTCGACTAAATGGAATATTTCCAATTCCAACAGTCGCTTTGGTACGAGTGTCTCTCGTATAGCTTTCCCTTCACTAGACGTAGTGTTTACTAGTCCGACAATCTTAATGTATAGAAAGCCACACGCATAACTTTCCCTCATCAAGTCGGAGTATTTCCAATTCCGACAGGCACATTGACTCAGAAATAACACGCATAACTTCCCTCGATAAGTCGAAAAAGTTACATGTCTAACACCTGCAATGTTACGAGAGGCAATCGCATAAATTTCCCTCGACTATTCGGAATATTACTAAGACCGACAATCTCAATTTTTCAAGTGACAATCGAATAACTTTTCCCCGTCTATTCGGGCTATTTTGAACTCAGACAGTCGCATTGGTACACAAGTTACTCTCATATCTTCGTTCAAAAACCCTGGAAATTTCTAAGTCCGACAGCCGCACTTATTCGAAAGAAACTAGCAATATTTTTTCTGGTCTAGTTGGAATATTTCCAAGTAAAACATCCACATTGGTTCTATATAAAAATCACAAAACTTTCCCCATCCTAGTCAGGTTATTTCCAACTCTGACTGTCTCAATGAGTCGAGTGTCTCTTGCATAATTTTCACTTGACCACCAGGAGTATTTTCGAGTCCAAGCGTCGCTTTGTTTCGAGAGCCAATAGCATAACATTTCTCGACTAGTTGGAATATTTCGAAGTCTGAGAGCAGCATTGTTTTGGATAGGTACCCGAATAACATTCTCTCGTCTTTACGGAATATTACCAAGTCCAACAGTCGCTTTGTTTCGTGTGGCAGTCGCATAACATTTCCTCGCCTATATGGAATATTTCTATGCTGATCACATTCGTTTACATGCCACTCGCATTACACCCTCGTCTAGCTGGATGATTTCCAAGTTCGATAGCAGAATTGAACCGATAGACACAATCCGAAGATTCCCTCGACTACTCGGAATATTTCCAGTTCTGACAGTCGCTTTGGTTCTGTTTCATAACTTTCCCTCGATTAATCGGAAAATTTTCCAGCACGCCAGTCACATTGTTTTGTGAGGCCCTCGCATTACATTCTCTGTACTATTAGGAATATTTCCTAATACGGCAGTCGAATTGGTTTAAAAGCCACACGCATAACTTCCCCCTACTAGTCGGACTATTTCCACGGCCCATAACCGCATTCGTTCGAGAGGAATTCGCATATCTATCTCTCGACTAGTCGGATTATTGCCTAGTCTGACAGTCATATTGGTCTGATGAGCACCCACATAACACTCCCTCGACTAGTAGGAATATGTCCATGTTCGGCAGCCGTATTAGCTCGAGAGGCACTCGCATAAATTTCTCGCTACTAGTTGGAATAATATCATGTACATCATTATTTTACAACGGCCAGCCGGAATATTTCAAGTACACCGACCGCATTGTTTCGATTGTCTCTCGCATAACTTTCCTAGGACTGCTCGGAATATTTCCAATTACGACAGTCACTTTTGTGCAGAAGTGAGTTGCTTAATTTTCGTACGACCAGTCGTAGAAGTTTTAAGTCTGACAGCTGCATTGGTACAAGAGGCAATCGCATAACTATCTCTCGACTTGTTGGGTTACTTCCTAGACAGAAATTCGCATTGGATCGCACATTACACGCGTAACTATATTTCAAATACGCTGAAAATTCCTAAGTCAGATAGATCTATGGGTTCGAGAGCAACACGCATAATTTTCCACTTAGTAGTTGGAATATTTCCACGTCCGAAATCCGCATTGGTTAAAGAAGTACTGAAATAACTTTCCGTTCACTACTCGGAATATGTCCAATTCCGCCAGTCGCTTTGGTTCGAGTGGCACTCGCATATGTTTCGTCATCTAATTGGAATATTTCAAAATTCGACAGTATTATTGTTTCGAGAGACACTTGCATAACTTTCCTTTGACTAATCGTAATAGTACGTAGGCCGACAGTCGTATTGTTCCTATTGGCATTTCCATAACTTTCACTAGACTAGTCGGAATATTTGCAAATCCGACTGCAGTATTGGTTTGAGAGGCACTCTCATAATATTCCCTCTACTAGTCGGAATATTTCTAAATCCCAGGTACGAATTTGCTCATAATTCACTAGAATAACTTTCATTCGATTAGTCGGTATATTCCTAACACCGAAAGTCGCATTAGCTTGAGAGACACTGACTCTACGTTCTCTCTACTAAACGGAGGATTTCCAGAACATATTGACGCATCGGTTCGAGAAGCACTCGCATTATATTCCCCTCGACTATTCGCAACTCTTCTAACAACAACAGTCGGATTTGATCGAGCGGCGGACGCAAATATTTCCCCTGTCTAGTCGATATTTTTCTAGGACTGATAGTCGCATTGATTCGAGGGGTACTCGCATAACATTCTATCGATTGGTCGTAATGATTTCAAGAACAACAGTCGCTTTAGTCCGAGAGAACCTCCCATAATCTTTCCCGAACCAGTTGAAATATATCCATGTCCGGCAATCGCAGTAGTTCCAGGGTCACTCGCAATTCTTTCCCTCGACTTGTAGGAATATTTCCAAGTTTGACAGCCGAATTGGTTCGAATGGCACTCACATAACTTTCCTTCGGCTAGGCGGAATGGTACCTAATCTGACAATCGTATTGGTTCTAGTGATACTCACATTGCTTTCCCTCGACCACTTGGAATGTTTCCAAGACCATTAGCCGCATTGGTTCACATATCTCTTGCATAACTTTCTCTCTAATACTCGAAATATTTGCAAGTCGGACATTAGCATTGATTCACAATTCATTTGCTTATATCTCACTCTTCTAGTTGAAATATTTCAAAATCTGACAGGCGTTTTGTATCGAGAGGCACATAACCTTACCCCTATTTGGCACATAACCTTACATCCATTTGGAATATTTCCGAGGCCGACATTCGCATCGGTACCAGAGGCAATCGCATAAAATTCCATCGACAATTTGGGTCACTTCCAAGTCCGACCTTCAATAGGTGATTAATTACTCGCATAATTTTCACTCAAATAGTCAAAATATTTCAATGTCCGATCGTCGCATTGGTCCAAGAGGTAATTGCAGAACTTTCCTTCAACTACGCGGAATATTTCTAAGTACAACAGCCACGTTGTTTCGAGAGACAATCGCACACCTTTCCGTCCATTAGACGAAATATTTCCAAGTCCAGCAGTCGCATTTGTAAGAGTGTCTCTCGCATAACTTTCCATCGACTAGGCGGAAGAGTACCCAGTCCGACAGTCGTATTGATCCATGAGGCACCAGCGTAACTTTTCCTTGATTAGTCGGAATATTTCCAAGTACAACAACCGTATAGTTTCGAGAGGCACTCGCATAACTTTCGTCGATTAGTCGGAATATTTCTAAGTACAACAACCGCAATTTTTCGAGAGGCACTAATATAATTTTCCCCGAACCTGATGGAATATTTCCAAGTCCGGCAGCCGCATTGGTACGTGCGGCACTCGCATAGCATTCCCTCGACTAGTCGGGATATTTACAAATCCGACAATTACATTGGTCCGTGTAGCACGCAGATAACTTTCCCCGGACCAGTTGGAATATTTCCAAGTCCCGCATCCGCAATGATGCGAGAGGCATACTTATTACTTTCTTTGACTAGTATGAATATTTCTAACTACGACAGTGACGTTGGTCCCAAAAACACACATATAACATTCTTTCTTATTATGATTATTATCGCTAATATAGATATTATCGTTATTATCGTTATTATAGTTATTATCGTTATAACCGTTAATATCGTTATTATCGTTATTTTTGTTATTATTATTAATATTATTATTATTATTATTATTATTATTATTATTATTTATGGAGCTATTATTGCTTCTATCGATTTTATCGATATTACCATCAATATCGATATTATCAATGTTATTTTATTATTATTATTACCGTTATTATCGACGATATTACTAATATTGTTATTATTATTATAATTATTACTTTTATAAGAGTTTTTACCGTTATGATCGTTAAAACCGTTATTATCTTTACAATCACTAATTAACGTTATTAATGTCATTATTGTTATTAATATTATTATTGTTAAATATTATTATTGTTGTTGTAATTATTATTATTATTATTTTAATTATTATCGTTATTATTATCGTTATATACGTTATTATCGTTATTATCGTTATTATCCTTAAATTTATTAATATCCTTATTATTCTTGTTACTATTATCATTGTTATCTTTATTATCGTTCTATCGTCATTATCGTAATTATCGTATAATCGTTATTATCTTTATCATCGTTTTATTGTCATTATTAATATTATTGCTACAATTATTTTCGTTATTATTATCATTATAATAGTTTCTACTGTTTTATTATTATTACAGTTATTATTATCGTTATTATCTTTATGATCGATATTATCGTTATTAACGTTATAATAGTTGTTATCACCATTATTGCTGTTATCACTGTTATTATTATTATCGTCATTATTATCATTATTATCGTTTTTATCGCTATTACCAATATCTTCAATATTATTATTATTATAATTATTATTATTATTATTATCGTTATAATCGATATTATCGCCATTACCGTTATTATCGTTATTATTACTATTATCGATATGATCGTTGTTATTATTGTTATCGTTGTTATCATTAATATTTTTTTTATTATAGTTATCGTTAATATCGTTATAATTATTATTATTATCGTTATTATTGTTATAATCGTTATCACCGTTATTTTCGTTATTATCGCTAAGATCATTATTATAGATATTATCGTTATTATCATTACTATTATTATCAATATTATTATTAATATTATTATTATTATTATAGTTTTTACGGTTTTTATTATTATAATGGTAATTATAGTCGTAATTAACGTTATTACCGTTATAATCATATTTATAGTTATTTTTATTATTAACGTTATTATCGTTATTATTAATATTATTTATATTACCGTTATTATCTTTATTATCGTTTTTATCGTAATTATCTTAAATTTGTTATTATGGTTAATTTTATTATTATCGTTATTGTTATTATTTCTATTATCATTAATATATTTAATTTTGGTATTGTCGTTATTATCGTTATTATTGTTATAATCATTATTATCGTCATTTTTGTTATTACTGTTATAATCGTTATAATAGTCATTGTCGTTATTATTGTATTTATGATTATAACTATTATTATCGTGATTATTATCATTCTTATCATTTTGTCGTAATCATTAATATTTTCGTTATTATTATTATTATCTTCATTACCGATATTATCGCCATTACCGATATTATTGTTATTATTATTATTATCGATATTATAATTATTATTATTACAGTCGTTATTATCGTTATTATTATTAATGTTCTTATTATTTTCGTTATTATCATAATAATCGTTCTTTTCATTATTATTGTTCTTTTCATTATTATCGTTATAATTATCAATATTATCATTACCGTTATTATCGTTATTGTCGTTATTATTCTTATTATCGTTACAATCTTTACTATCGTTATTATCGTTATTATTGTTATTTTTATTATTATTATTAGTATTGTTGTTATAATTATTATTATTATTATTATCGTTATTCTTATCGTTATATATATATACTTCCAAATCCAAGACTTCACAGTCGCATTGGAGCAAAAGACATTCTTAACATTTTCCCCTATATAGTCGGAATATTTCCAAATGCGACAGTCACATTGATCTGAATTGCACTCTCGTATCATTCCCTCGCCTAGTCGGAATATTACCACGTCCAATATTCTCAGTGGATCACAATTCATGCGCATAACATTTGCTTGTATAGTATTAATATTTCTATATTCGAGAATCGCATTGGTTCGAGAAAACCTCGTATAAATTTCTTTTGTCTACTCGGAATAGTTACAAGTATGGCAGTCGCAATGTTTCGAGGCTCAGTCGCATAACCTCTTTCGACCAATCGGTATATTCCCAAATTCAACAGCCGAATTTGATCGAAAGGAACCCGCATAACTTTCCTTCGACTAGTCGTGATATTTCCGAGTCTGACCGTCGCATTGGCACTAGAGTTCCTTGCAAAGCTATCCCACATATATTCGGAATATTTCCAAATCCGTACGTCACATTAGTTCTAATATCATTCTAATAGCGTTTCCTCGGCTACTAGAAATATTTCCTAGCCAGCAGCTGTATTGGTTCGAGAATCACTAGCATAACATTCCCTTGATTAGTCAGAATGTTTCAAAGTCCGCCAGTTGCATTGGTTCATATGTCATTCGCAAAACTTTCCCTCGACAAGTCGTTATATTTTTATGTCAGACATCCCATTGGTTCACTAGATACTCACATAACATTCCCTCGAATAGGCGCGAATGTTTTCTTTGCCCGAATGCCGCATTTTCTCGAAAAGAACTCGCATAACTATCCATCGAAGAGTCGTAATATTTCCAATTACGAAAGCTGCATTGTTTCGAGTGGTACTCGCATAACTTTCCCTCGACATATCGATCCGATTAGCAGAGGGAAGGTTATGCGAGTGTCTCTCTGAATATTGTGACCTTCGGACCTGGACATATCCCGTCTGGTCCAGCGAATTCTATTCCTGAGCTTTCCGAACCAATGCGATCATTGTGCTTGAAAATATTCCGACTAGTCGAGGGAAAGACATGCGATTGCCTCTCGAAACAAAGCGACTGTCGGAGTTGGAAATATTTCGATTAGTCGAGGGAATGTTATGCGAGTACGTATTAAACGAAGGAGAACGCCGGACTTGGAAATATCTCGAAAAGTAGAAGAAGAGATATAGCAGTTCCTCTCGAAGCAATGCGACTGTCGGACTTAGAAATGTTCCTATTAGTTTAGGGAAAATCATGATAGGGCCTCTCGAATGCGAAAGTCGGTCCTAGAAATATTACGCCTAGTCGAGGGAAAGTTATATGATAGTCCCTTAAACCAATGTGACATTCGCAATTGGAGATATTCCGACCTGTCAAGGGAAAGTTATGCGAGAACCTCTAGAAAAATTGCGACTGTCAGAATTGGAACCATTCCAATTTTTCTAGAAAGTTATGCTAGTGTGTCTCAAACCACTGCGACAGTTACACCATAAAATATTTCGATTAGTCGATAGAAAGATATGCGAGTGCTTCTTAAACCAATGCGACTGTCAGACCTTGAAATTTTCCGACTAGTCGAGGAAAAGTTATGGAATTGCCTTTTGAGCCAATGCGACTATCTGACTTCAAAACATTGCGACTAGTCGAGAATAAGTTATAGGAGTGCTTCTCTAACCAGTGCACCTTTCGGACTTGGAAATATTCCGTCTACTCGAGAGAATTCTATGCGCGGTCCTCTTGAACCAGTGCATTTTTCGGATATGGAAATATTCCAACTAGTCAAGAGAAAGTTGTGCGAGTGCTGCTCGAACTAACACGAATGTCGGACTCGAAACTTTCCGACTAGTTGAAGGATTTTTTTTCGTGTGCTCTCAAATTATTTCGACTAACGGACTTGGAAGCACTCCACTTAATCGAGGGAAAGATATGCAACAGCCTCTTGAAACTATACGACTGTCGAAATTAGTAATATTCCGACTGGTCGAGGGAAAGTTATGCGAATGCCTTGTGAACCAATGCGAATATTGATCTTGGAAATATTCCAAATAAGTGAGAAATATTTGTGCGAGTGCCATTCGAACCAGTACGACTGTCAGACTTAGCAATATTCATTTCTGTCGAGAGATAGTTAAACGATTGAATTTCAAAACAATCCGACTGCTGGACCTAGCAATAATCCGACTAGTAATGATAATGTTCTGAGAGCGCGCCTAGAACCAATGCGATTGCCGGAATTATCAATACTCCGTCTTGTCGAAGTAAGGTTATGTGAGTGACTTGTGAATCAATGAGACTATCGGACTTAGAAATTATCGGACTAGTCGAGGGACTGTCATGCGAATGACCTGTGTACCAATGCGACTGTCGGATTAGGATATTCTCCTTTGCTTCTAATTCCAGTTACTTAAAGTATTTTTACTGAAGTACTTGATCCAACAGTCTTGGTTATGTTCTTTACGCTTTCTAACCAAAAGTACCTTTACCAAGTACGTTGATCATATGTACTTCTTTTCTTTTTCAAGACCCTTATTTAAATTATTAGCAACAAATTAGTTATTACACGTTCTTTCTTTTCATTCTAAGTCCCTTGACTTAAAGTACTTCTACTAAAGAACTTTGTTTGTGTTTTTTCCTCTCTTTTCTATGTCCCCTTATCTAAAGCATTTTTAAAGTACCTAGGTTGTATGCTCTTTCCTCTCTAAGTACCCTCCCTTAAAGTATTTTACCAAAGTACCTCCACTATGATTGATTATATTTCTCCCCTTCCAAGTCCTGTCACTCAAAGTACTTTTAATAAAGAATCTTGATTGTGTGTTTCCCAAACCTTTTATGTAATGTATTTCCACCAAAGTACATAATCATATTCTCCCTCTTTTTCTTCCAAGTCGTCTTACGTAAAGTACTCTTACAAAAACACTTGGTCTATATGACCCTCCCCCACTCTTCCAAGTTCTTCTATTTAAAGTATTTTCACTAAATTACCTTGACTATATGCTCTTTCTTTAGTTCCTATGTCCTTCTACTCACAGTACTTTTGCCAAAACACTTGATTGCAAAATCAATCTTTCCCTTCTAAGTCCTTTTACTCAAAGTACTTCTACTAATGTACTTGATTATATGTTCTGTTGCACCAAGTCATCTTACTCAAAGTAATTTTCCTAAGAACTTTGTTTATATGTCCAGTCCTTTTTCAATATGCCCTCTTACTTAAAGTCACACTATATGAACCTTGATCATATATTCTCTATTTTCCTCCTGAATCTATTTACTTAAAGTACTATTATGAAAGAACTTTGATCTTATTTCACTCTTCCTCCTCTATGCCCTCTTACTCAAAGTGCCCTTGTTAGAGTACGTTGATTGCACGTTCCTTGTCTACTCCCCTAAGTGCTTTACTTATATTGTCTTAATAGAGAGACTAGAATAGATGGTCTCCGCCCATTTTTTAAGCCCTTTCATTTAAAGCATTTCACTAAAGAACCTCAACCATTTTCCGATCATCGCACCGTCACATTATCATTAAGGGAATTATAGCTGAGAGAAACTACTTTCCTTCACAAATTATTATTATAATTACGTGATTTAAGCGTTTTCTATTAGCTTAAAAGATTTTCTTCGACTCCTCCTTTTCGTAAATTTTATCAAGAACTCGCTTCTTTAAATTACATTACTGCTGCCCGAGGGGAAAAATATTCCGGAAGTAAACTAGCCTCCCGTTCGGATATACTAGTGGAGATATTCCCAGGGACGGTTAGCGTGGAGAGGAGTAGCTCGCGAATTGCGCCGCTGAATGCAGCTAGCGCGACCCCGAAGGTGACGATTGGATGCACTTCCGACTTAGGCAGCATAGGATCTTATTAACACGCCGGGCGAGTGCGCAGTCGTCGTCCTAGTCCGCTAACCGAACGCCTCACCGCTGCGTTCCTACCCCCGCACTACCCGCGTTGTATCAGGTGAAAGCCAGCCTTCGAGAGTCTATAGTAGTTTTGGAAGGTTGCGATAGGAGTTTTCTGTGACTATCTTCTAAGGCCATGCAAACAAATGCCGCTGATGCTAGATCAGCCGCGATTAGTTTAGGGGAAAAGCGCACCAGATCAGCTGCGATATGTCCTTCGAGTTCGAATAATAGACTGGTCGAACAGAACCCAGGGTGCGGATCGTTAATCATGTGACCGCGAACTCAATCGTACATCCGCATGCTTTCTGCGCAAAACTTCCTGAAAGCGGAATTTACGCCTCCAATCCCGACAATTAACAGAATCCCCGCGACAACAGCGCAAAAGGAACGCACGTAGAAGCCACCTTATCTCGGATAATAGAGCAAGACACCGAGCAAGACCTTGCGGATACATCCCAGGAACTACCGAAAACAACCCTAGAAGATGCTACGCACCATCGGCAACACTCTAAACGGACAACACACCTGAAATCAACGATGCGATAGGCACGGACCTTCAATTCGTGGGTCACTCTCGCAGAACTGTGCGAATCCACCCGCGGTGACGAAATGAATACGGCTAAGGCCCCCCTCTCAAGTATATCGTGCGTTCTCAAGAATTCATTTACTATAGCTAAACATGGGACGTTCTGAAACGATAACAAGCGAAATGCGCGATCTCATTAGCCAGTTCGCTTGGATATGCAACTTCTACGGGAGCATTACGTCCAAATGCAAGAGACTGGATATGAGATTGTAGGATTAGGTAACGGGGCAAGAATTGTTGCCATTCGCGATGAAAGATCCTGGTCTGCTCTCGGGGCGACCAAACCATAAAACACGTTGCTGTTTATTACGCGGCTCGGCACTCCGCCTTACGTTTTGCACCCTACGTTTGTGCAAAAGTGCAAGCTACCGGCTACTCCATCGACGCCGTCTCGCACCACTTTCAATACAGCTACAAAATAGAGGAGCACATTTGGCACTTGGAATCAGTTCTTCGTGCCCTAAGGTGAGAGAGATAAATATTATCACTGTCGCCAAGGCACGGTCTCCTTTCTGGGATTATGAGGTCACAGACGAAAGAGGCTCGAAGTTAGAAGTCCTCATCCGGACATCCGGGCTAAAAGTTATTAACGACATAAAGTAACCACCTACATTCCTGACCACGAGAGACTTCTCATACACCGACGTAACCCTCTCGTCGCATTCCATGAGTCGATTTATTATTCAATGGAAAGTATGAACATGCGGACGTTCAGTGACCACGATTCAATACAAATCGCAATACTTTCTATGACGACAATGTCGGGTCGGGGGTGGTGCTTGGGGCAACGGGAATAGGACATTCAATACCAGGAAAGCCGACTGTGACATGGTTGCTTTCTCTCTCGCACCGCGGCAATACTAGTGAGAAGCAGTTTAGGATCTGCTTCAGAAGTATGGAACGAGCGAACATGCTCCCTAGTATCCTGCAAACTGCGTGCTCGCAGACTATGTTCCGGATATAGGCTAACCGGTAGTTCAACCCATGGTGGATACCAGCGCTAACGAACAAGTAGATGCGGCAGCTAGGTTGAGACGCACGGTCTAGCGAGAAGATGAATATCAGGGACGCCTCGGAATAATGCACAAATATCGTTCTACGCTGTGAGCATACATCAATGTGGTCCACGTGCCAAATTAGTTGGCGGAATTTCATTACGGAACAGGATAACGCTGAATCGTGGAGGAACAACTACAAACAACAGGCGGGCAAACTACGCTCCAAAAGTGTAATTAATACTCTTAAACGAGACGGAGGGAAGACCACGAACACCCAAGGAACGTTTATAGACCAACGCAATACGCATGTCCCGGACGGTAATTTATCCGAAGACAAACAAGAATAACGAGCGGTACAGAATTTCTTAAGAAATGTTTTCGAAACGGCAGACGCTCCACTCTTCACGGAAGAAGAAATCGCGTGGTACATAGGGTCCTTCAAAAACGTCAAAGCCACGAGGCCGCATCTCATCGTGGTATGTGTGCTTAGAAAAGCATTAGCCGTCATCCCATCCCAATTAGTAGGCCTTTCCAATACATTCAATGGGTTATCCTTCCATCTATTTGGAAAGAGGGCTCCTTAAGAGCATTCCTGAAGGGCGACAGTATATTGTAAAGGTGGACGCCCGAGGGCGCCTACACCTATGCTACCTCGCCCATTAGGGCATACGCTACGGAACTATCTACTTCTAGCAGCCACCACAACGAAGAGAACGGATTCGGAAAAACCCAAAACTCCTGCCGGCGGGCAGGGTGAGCGGTTTAGCTACGACCAACATTCTTGCGGCAACGAATCGCCACGTTGATGCCAGCCGTGCCCACGAGGAACCACGGGGAGGACCACTCACAGTACCATGACTCTTGGATGGGATGGGATTGGAAGGATGTAAGGTATAGGGAGAGAATTGGGTGAGTGTTGAAAAAAAAAAAAAAAAAAAAAAAGGAAGATGCGCACGAGCTTCTCCGACCCTGTTCTGTTCGAGAGTGGGTTTACCTGAGATGCTTACAGGCTCTCAACCCCATCACCGGGGCTCCGACGATCCCAGCTGAACAGGACTTACGAAACTATCAACCCTTGATTAGGAGGGTTTCTTTACAAACTCGGCGAAAATGGAGAAGGCCTCAGCTGTGGAGACAAGATGTCTCGCTGCTTCTGGCCAGCTCCTTCCACCGAGAATTTCCTCCAGAGCCACTCTCTGGGGTTCGAACACCGGACAGTCCATGACGTGGTGCGAAACCATGTCTTCTTCTCCACACTCGCAGGTTCCTTCTGGGATGATGTTAAGTTCCTTCAATTTGGCCTTGAACGCTCCATGTCCTGAAAGAAGCTGAGTCGTAGAATGGTTATTGGAGACGAAGCGGGCACCCATCCTTTCCTTGATGTCAGGGAAGTATGCATAGGTGGTCCTTCCTTTCCTGGAATTCTCCCACCTGGCTTGCCTAATCCTGTAAATACCCTCATTAGCATTCCTAACTATCTCGCGTTTGTTCCTCGTGCCTTCCAGTTGTCGCGTCGTTAGTTCGGTGTTCCTATTCCTCCTGGCTTCGTATAACTTCCTACGTTTTGAAAGTTAGAGATCTAGCGGGGGCTCCGCCGCTATGACGCAGAGGGATTCCGTCGCATTTGTTCGATACGCCGAAGTGACCTAAATGAGAGCCGATCGCTGGGTCGCGCTTAGCTTCTTAAGATCTCCTTCACTGTAGAGATCCGACCAACCCGCTGCCGCGTACGTAACCGTGGGGGTAAAGACGCCTCGATAGATCGCCCGCAAAGGACAGTGGCGGAGTCCCCATTCTCTTGCCGCTAATCTGCCTAGCTTCGCGAAGAGCGGTCCCACTTTGTCATTAATGTACCGACAGTGTGATGTGACCCCCAGCCCTTTGACAAAGTGTACCCCGAGGTACCTAACGGAATTCTTAAACTTGATAGAGTTATTCCCTATTTTGATGGTGGGCGGCCTGCCAGCTAAATCTGTTTTCCTCGTGGTCGTTTTACACTTACGGTCCGGGCGTAGCCCTCCCCTCCTACCTATGGGTTTCCTCTTCACCCAATCGCTCTTAAGAACTATCGCCTCGGTTTTCCGCTCGGAGTTCGTCAATTTCGCCGACGAGCACCATTCGGTGATGCTTTCAACCGCGCGATTTCCTTTCTCCTCCAGTTCCTTCCTGGAGTCCCCGTCTAATATGACGAGTAAATCGTCAGCGTACGCGATCGCGTTGACTTCCGATGATTCCTCTAGTAACCGAAGGAGCTGGTCAAACATTAGATTCCAGCAGGAAGGACACAGGACCGAACCTTGCGGGCATCCTCTCGAAGTCTGCTTGGAAACCTCTTGCTCCCCTAGGGTGACTTTGACCTTGCGGTCCGCGAAGTAACTCGTCATTACGTTGAAGACATTTCTCGGGCAGTCTCGATCCCGGAGTGCCTTAAGAACTAAGGGCCACCAGACATTATCGAAAGCTCCCGAGATGTCGAACAACGAAGCAATGACATATCTCCGTGAGGAGGCAGAAACGATACGACGCACCTCTACTATCGCGTCCTCGGTGGAGCGGCCTTGTACAAAACCAAATTGTTTGTCCGAGAGTTTTCCCGGGGCTAGGGATGTTTCACAGAGGCGCAACTTGAGCAGACTTTCTAGGACTTTATCTATCACGGAGAGAAGACAAATGGGTCGATAGGATTTGGGGTCTTCCACGCCTTTGAGAAGGGCTCGTAGGGAGCCCTCCTTCCAAATGGATGGGAATATTCCCCATTTGAGGCATCCGTTGAAAAGATCTGTAAATTGCGTCGGGATTACGCTGAATGCACTTTTGAGCACGCATACTTCTATAAGATCAGGCCCCGGGGCCTTTCCGTTTCTTAGTGATCTTATCACTCGCGCGACTTCTTCCTCTGTAAAGAGGGGGGCATCTTCCGTATCAGGGACATTTCGAGATGTACTGCGCATCGCGCGCTGCTCCGTCGTGTCTTCAGACGCACAGTCATCCGGGACGTGCGTGTTGAGAAGGACTCTAGCCGTATCGCGAACATTCGTGGTCCTATCACCCTCCCGCTTGAGGGTGTTTATCACTCTTTCTACGTGTAGTTTTCCCGCCTGTGGTTTATAAATGTACCCCCACGGGTCCGCGTTATCCTGTTCCGTTACGAATTTCCGCCAACTTTCTAATTTCGCGCGTCGTACCGCCTTGCTGTATTCTCGCAGCGACGAACGATATTCGCGCATTAACCTATCACGCGCCTGGAGATCTTTTTCCTTTTGGAGCCCTCGTCTTATCCGGAAGACCGCTTTCTTTTGAATGGTTAACTCGGATGTCCACCACGGGTTGGACTTTCGGTGAGTCTTTTTCCGAGGCATAGACTCGGAGCATGCGGTTTGTAGGACACTGGTGAGCGCCTTGGCTCGTGTCTCTACGTCTGAAGCCGATTCTAAGGTACTTCCCTCCAGCTTAGCCGCGGTGAGGGAGAGCAGGCGCCCAGCGAACAGGTCCCATTCGGCCCTCCTGGTGTTCAACCTTTTGGTTCCCGCGCCCCGCGCGCTGCCCCCGCGTCCCGGCTCTGCCTTCGGGGGATATATCGCGAAATCGATCGAATTATGGTCGCTGGATGTCCATCCCGTTCTAACTTTCCATTGGCCTACGAGTCGGCTCACAGATTGTGAAGATATAGTAACATCAATATAGGAGGAGCCTCTAGTAGTCCAGTACGTGGGAGGCTGCTTCGCGTCATTAATGACGTTTAACCCGAACGCCCGGATGAGGGCCTCTAGTTTCGAGCTTTTCTCGTCAGTGCCCTAAGGGCCCAAGAGAGGAGATCGCGCGTTGGCATCCAGCGAGATGATAGCTCTCTCCCTCCTTAAGGCACGAAGTACCGATTCCAGGGGCCTAAGGTGCTCCTCAATTTCGTCGCTGAATTGAAAATAATGGGAGACGACATAGAAGGAGGAGCCGGGTGCCTGCACCTCCGCACAAGCGCAGTGCGGAGTGCTAAGCTGCGAGATAAATAGTATCGCGATGTTCGGGTTGGCTACCGCTACAGCTGACCAGGGTCTTTCGTCGCGAGTGGCCGCAATCCTAGTTCCTGTACCTAGACCTATAATTTCATACCCTGGACCGTGCTTCTGGACATACGGCTCCTGAAGGAGCAGCACGTCCAGGCGTTTCTGACTAACTAAATCGCGAACCTCACCTGTGACCGTTCTTGAACGACCCATATTTAGCTGCAGAAGATGTATTTTGGAAGGCATGCAGTTAGTCAGGGTGGGAGAGTTGGACGAAGTAGTATTGTTTTCACAAGCTGAGACGCAGGGTTCGGCGAAAGTAACGCGCGGCAATTTAACTACAGGGTTTAGATCTATTACGCGAGTCATCTCAGGGTGGATAGGAGGGACCCGTTTTTCCGGGGTTTCGGGTAGGACGACATGATTTTCTTCTGCAGCCTCAGATACTGGGGACGAGACCGAGCTACCCTGCTCCGAAACTATTTCGATGATCGGTGGCAGGGAGATGTTTCTTCGCGTCCTAATCCTGTTACTACGAAGACTACGGTGGTCTACAGGAGCTGGGGGTGAATGTTCAATTTCCGGGGAGGATTGCACGGATTGTGCACGTACGTATGCGCGTGTTCGCGGGCGCGTGGTTATCGGTGTGTGCTCTGGGTCCCTATCGGACTGTTTCTTTATCGAACTGGAAGGACGAGAAGCTTCTAGAACGGTATTCGTTTGCGTGGCCTTGGAAGACGGCCTATCGCACCTTTCTAACACGACTATAGCCTTACGAAGACTGGCTATCACCTGATGCAGTCCGGGTTTTGCGGGGCTAGGAACGCAGCGGGGGGTCACGCGGTGAGTGTCCTCGGACGAGGTGCGCACACTCGACCGACGTGTTGCTGCGTTCGTACGCTGCCCTACACCGGAAGTGCATCCGCTCGTCGAATTCGGGATCGCGCTAGTTGCGTTGAGCGAAGCTATGCGCAAATTTCTCCTGACCACGTTAACCGCCCCTGAGGAAGCCTCCACCCGGAGATCCGAACGGGAGGCTATTTTACCTCCGGAATTTTTTCCCCCAAGGACAAACATCATGGATTATTTAGGAAGCAGCTTCTTTATTAAACTAAAGGAAAGAGGCCGCAAAAGAAAACTTGAAGCTGGAAGAGAAGGTTAAAAAAAAAAAAAATTGAAGTGATGCTTGTAAAGGCTTACTTCTTTTAAATTAATGACGGGTGATTGATACTATGGTCCAACAACAAGAGTATTATGCATTAGAGGAAGAGAAAATAAAAAAAAACAGAGGAAATAATAAAGTCCTAATGTATGTACTTAGAGAGAAAAAAAAAATCCTGAAGGGCGACAGCAAAGACACGGAAGATCCCGAAACCTACCATTTGAAATACCTTCTCTCCGTCATAAGGAATGTTTTGGAATGGCTGCTGAAGCTGCGCATCACCGAAACCTCCCACGTGCCGGGAAAAATATCGAACGAACAGTTTGTGTTTGTCTAGTGACGTGCCACAGAAGACGCAATCGTAGATATGCATCGAATCGATTCTGCCTCCTAACGGAGATATGTCGTCGCGTTGTTATTCAACATCTCTGAAGCCTTTTAGAATGTTTGGTGGTCTCTAGTTCTCAAGGCACTACAAGATCAGTACTGCTCAATGAACGCCTTTGATGTGATGAAAAGCTACTTCGCAGGCCGTACAATTACTCTGGGAGAAAATGAGGTTTCAAAGCAGGCCTCCAGAGGATCCCCACAAGAATCGGTCTTCTGCCCATACTGCTGCAAACTCATGTTCGACCAGCTCCTCAGGATCTTGGAGGAATCCTCGGAAGTCAACGCGATCGCTTCCTCGGCGATCTACTCGTAATTGTAGATGGATACTCATGGAAAGAACTCGAAGAGAAAGGAAATCGCGTTGCTAACAATATCACCGGATAGAGCACGTCGGCGTAATTAACAATCTCCGATCGTAAGACGGAAGCTATCGTCCTTAAGAGCGATCGGGTTAAAAGAAAACCAATGGACAGAAGGGGAGGAAAGCGGAAAACGGCGAAGAAACCGACCTAGTCAGAAGGCCTCCTACCATAAATATAGTGAACAATAATAATAAATTTAGGAATTCCGTTAGATACCTCGGAGTTTACTTCGGTAAAGGCTGGGGGTTACGAAAAACTGCCGTTACCTCAACGACAAGGTCGGCCGATTGTTAGCAACGCTAGTTATGTTAGCACCTAGAGAATGGGGACACCGCAACTGCGCCCTCAGTGCGATCTATCGAGGTGTGTTCACACCTACTGTCACGTTCGCGGCAGCAGGATGGTCTGATCTCTGCACGGAAGGAGATATCGACAAATTAAACGAGACCGAGCGATCGGCCCTCATCTCGGTCACATCCGCGCATCGCAGAACTGCAACGAAATCCCTCTGCGTCATCGCAAAGAAGTCCACGATTGATCTTCAGTTACTGAAGCGAAGGGGACTATACGACATTTAGAAAAATTGATGTACCGAGACAGCTACGCGATAACTGGAAGACGCCAATATTTAACGCACGAAAGCAAGAGAGTTCGATGTGAAGGTCTGTATGGTATGGCAGTCTACTTGGGACACCTCCTCCATAGGAAGGACAACATACGCGTAATTCCCGAACATCAGAAACAGGATAGTGCCCGTTTCGTCTCTCCTAACAACTTCACAAGTCAGTTTCTTGCAGGACACGAAGCCATCAAGGCTAATCTGACGACGCTGGACATCATCTCGGAATGCGAGTGTGTCGAAAAGGACACGGATCGCAATACATCATCTACTGTCAAGTTTTGAAACCACAGAGAGAGGCTCTGGATGAATTTCTCCGTGAAAAGAGATGGCAGCAAGTAGCGAGACATCTTGTCTTCACGGCAGTGGCCTTCTCCTATTCGTAAAAAAAATTTGCAAAGAATCCCACATCATAAAGGGATATTAGATCATCAATCCTGTTCACTCGGGATAGTCGGAGTTTCGGAGATGGGAGTGGGTGCCTGGTATCTTCTCGGGTTAGTCCACTCTCGGACAGAATAGGGACCGAATTGCTCGTAGGCATCTTGCTATTTTTCCTTTTTTATCTTTTTTTCCTCCACCACCAAACTCCTACTAAAGAATCTGCTATCCTTCCATTCCCATCCCATCCTACGGAACGAGAACTATGGCTCTTGGCACTGTGAGCTGGACTCCCCGTCGTTCGCCATGGGCACGGCCAACATGAACGAGGTGATACGTTGTTGCGAGGAAGTTGGTCGTGGCTAAACAATTCACCCTTCATAGCGGGCAGGAGCTTTGGGGTTTTCATGTTCGGTCACTTGGCCATGGTGGTTGCAGCTAGTAGATTGCTCCGTAGCGTATGCCCAAATGGGTCAAGTAGCTTAGGAGGAGGCACGCCACGAGTGCCCACCTCTACAATATACTGTCGGATTTGAAGACATTCCGACTAGACGAGGAAAAATCATGATAGTATATCAACAAAAAATTAGACTGTCGGACCTAGAAATATTTCGACTATTCGTGGGAATGTTACGAGAGTGCATTTCGAACCAACCCGAGTGTGGTACTTAGACAAAATTCCTAATAGTCGTGAGGAAGTTATGCGAGAAACGTGCCAATAAATGTGACTACCGGTCTTGATAATATCCCTACTAGACTTGGGTGAGTTATGCGAATCCCTTGTGAATCAGTGCGACTGTAGGACTGATAAGTACTCCGACCAGTCGAGGAAAAGATATATTAGTGGCTCTCGAACCAATGCGAAAGTGAGACCTAGAAGTATTCCTACTTGTGGAGGGAATGTTTTGCGAGTGCCTTGCAAAGCAATGTAGCTGTCGAATGCAGAAATATTCCATCTATTCGAGGGAAATTTATGAGAATGTCTCTCGAATGAATGAGATAGTTCGACTTGGAAATATTCCGGCTAGTCGAGAGAAAGTTATTCGAGAATCTCTCGAATTAATCCGACTGACGGATGTAAAAATGTACAGACTTGCCCAAGGAAAGTAATGCGAGTGTTTCTCTCAACGACGTGACAGTTTGTATTGGAAATATTTTGACTAATCGAGTGTAACTATTTCGAGTGTTTCTCGTTCCAATGCGATTGTCGGCGCGGATCTTTGATACTAGACTAGTGAACGTGATGTGATTGCCTCTCCATTCAATGCAACAGTCTGACTTGGAAGTATTCTGATAAGTCGAGAAAAAGATAAGATTGTTCCTTTCAAGGGACTGCGACTGCCGGACCTAAATATATCCGCACTATTTGAGAGAAAGTAATACGAGTGTCTCACGTACCATTTCGACAGTCGGCTTCTATATATTCCTATTAGTTGAGGGAAAGATATGCGAGTGCCTCACGTACCAATGCGATTACCTGTCTTGCTAATATTCTGACAAGTAGAGGGAAATTATGCGAGTAACCCGAAGACCAATGCGACTGTCAAATATGGAAATATTCCGACTAGTACAGGGAAATCTGTGCAAGTACCTATCGAATCAATGCGATTGTCTGTCTTGGAAATATTCCGACTAGGCATGAGAAAGTTATGCGGCTGCATTTCGGACCAATTCTACAATTGCACATATAACTGTTCCAACTTTTCGACGGAAAATTATGATAGAACCTCTCGTACCATTGTGACTGTCGGACTTGGAAAGATCCCGTCTAGTCGAGAGGAAGTTGTGCGAGTGCCTTTCTACCCAATGCGATTACTCGGACTTGGAAAATTTCCGACTAGTCGAGGGAAAATTAAGAAAGTGCTTCTAAAAACAAAGCGACTGTGGGATTTGGATATTTCCGATTAGTCGGGGAAGGGTATGCAAGTGACATGTGAACCAATGAGACTGCCGGACTTGGAAACCTTCCGAATTGTCAAGGGAGAGTTATGCGAATGATTTGTGAACCAATGCGACTATTGGTCTTGGAGATATTCTTAGCTGACAAAAAAGAATTGTGCGGCGATTACTTGAACCAATACAACTGTCAGACTTTGAAGAATTTTGTTTAGACTAGGGTATAATATGCGACTGCAACACTAACCAAAGCGACTGGCGGATTTGGATATATTCCGGCTAGTCGAGAGAAAATTATGCGAGGAACTTGTCGATCATTGCGAACGTCTGACTTTAAAATACCCCGGCTAGTCGAGGGAGATTTATGCGAGCACCTTGTGAACCGAAGCGACTGACAAAATTGGAAATAGTCCGACTAGTCGATGGAATGTAATAGGAGTGTCACATGAACCAATGATACATACTGCCTTCTGAACATTCCGAATAGGCAATGGGATGTTATGCGAGTACCTCTCTCACGAATGCGATTGTCCGATCTAGAACATACCGACTACACGAAGAAAAGTTATGCGAGTGCATAATGGATCAATGTGACAGACTGACTTTGAAATATTCGGACTAGAGGGAAAGTCATGCGAGTGCCTCAAATCTATGCGCCGAACGGACCTAGATATATTCCAACCAGTAGTAGGAATGCTATAAGAATGCATCTCGAACCAGTGGGATTGTCGGAGTTAGAAATATTCTGATAAGACGAGGGAATATTATGCGAGTACCTCTCGAACCAGTGCGACTGACTGACATGGAAATATTTCAAGTCGAGGGAAAGTTACGCGAGGAATTATTGAAACAATGCGACTGTCGGAGCCAGATATGTTCCAACCAGTCGGGGAAAAATTTTCGAGTGTCTCCTGGACCATTGCGACTGTCGGACCTCGATATATTCTAACTAGTCAAGGGAAAATAATTGAGAGTTCCTTTTGATCCAATGCGAAAGACAAACTTGGAAATATTCTTACTAGTCGAGGGACAGTTATGCGTATGTTTTTCTAACTAATCCGACTGTTTGACTTGGAAATATTTTGACTAGTCGACGGAAAGTTATTTGATGTCCGCACAAAACAATGCGGCAGTCAAACAGGATATCCTACAAATAGTTGAGAATAAGTAATGCGATCGTCTATCGGGTAAATGCGACTGTCGGATTTAGATATATTTCGGCTAATCGAAAGAAAGCTATGCTAGTGGATTCTAAACCAATTCGACAATCTAACTTATTAATACTCTGACTAGTAGAGGGAGTGTTGTGCATATGTCTTTCGAAGTACTGCCACAGTCGGAGCTAGAAATATTATCATTAGTCGAAAGGAAATTGTGCGAGAGCCTCACCAACTAAGTCGAGAGAAGTTATATGAGCATCTCCCAAATCCATGCAACTGTCGAACCTAGAAATATTCCGACTAGTCGAGAGAAAGTTATGCGAGTGTCTCTTGAAGAAATGCGAATGTTGGACATGGAAGAATTCCAACTATTTGAGGGAAACTTATGCGCCTGCCTCTCCAATCAATACGGCTGTCGGCCTTGGACCTATTACGACGAGTTGGGAAAAGTTATGCGAGTTACTTTGTAAGCAATGCTTCGGTCGGACTTCGAAATATACCGATTAGTTTCTGGAAAGAAATGCGAGTTACTCTATAAACAATGCGGTTGACGGATTTGAGAATATTCCTACTAGCCGAAGGAAAGTTATGCGAGTGCCACTCTGATTGATGCATCTTTAGTACTTGGAAAAATTAAGACTAGTCGAGGGAAATTTATGCGAGAGTCTTTTAAAACATTCCGACTGTCGTACTTCAAAATATTCCAGCAAGTTAAGCCAGTGTTATTAGAGTGACTTGTAGACCAAAGCGACTGTTGGAATTGGAAATATTCCGCCTTGACAAAGGAAATTTATTCGAGTGACTCTAGAACCAATGCGACTTTCGTACTTGCAAATATCCCGTGTAGACGAGGGAAATTTATGCGAGTCAGTCTCGAACCAATGCGTCTGTCAGATTTGGAAATAATCCAACTTGTCGGAGAAAGTTATGGAAGAGCCACACGAACAAATACGGCTGTCGGCCTTGGACATATTCCGGCTAGTCGAGGGGAAGTTATGCGAGTGACTGGAAAACCAGAACGACTGTGGGGCATGGAAATATTCCCATTATTCGGCGATAGATATGCGAATGCTTCTCGAACCAAAACAACTGGCAGACAAGTAACCATACCGTCTAGGAAAGAGAATGTTATGTGAATGTCTTGTGAAACAATGCGACTGTTGGCCTTGGAAGTATTCCGACTTGACGGGGAAAGTTATGCGAGTTCCATTCGAACAAATGTGGCTTTCGGATATGGATATAATTGACTACTCGAGAGAAAGATGTGCGAATAACTAGTGAACCAATGCGACCGAATGACTTTGAAATGACTCGACTAATCGAGGGAGAGTTATGCGAGTGCCCCTCGAACAGATGCAGCTGACGGACTTGGAAATATTCCGACTCTTCGTTGGAAAGTTACACGAGTGCCTCTCGGACCAATACGACTGCAGAACATGGAATTACTCTGACTATTCTGAGTAAGTTCGAGAGTGCATTTAGAACCAGAGCAGATAATTGTCTTAGATATAGTCCAACTAGTCGAAGGAATTTTCTGCGAGAAACTTTAAACCTATTCGTCTGTTTGACTTTGAAATATCCCGACTAATCGAGGGAGCGTTATGCGAGTTTCTTGTGAACCAATTCGTCTCTCTGACTTTGAAATATCCCGACTAATCGAGGGAGCGTCATATAAGTTCCTTGTGAACCAATGCGCCTGTCGGGCATGGAGGCATATAACCAGTTGAGGGATATTTATTCGAGTGATTCTAGAACTAATAGGACCGTCCGTGTTGGAAATATTCCGACTAGACGGTGGCGGTAATGCGAGTGCCTCTCGAACCAATGCAGCTATCGGACTTGGAAATATTCCTTCTAGTCGAGGAAATGTTAGGCGAGTGCCACACGAACCAATGCGGATGTTGGACTTGGAAATATTCCGAATAGTAGAGATAATATTCCGAAAAGTTATGCGAGTGATTCTCGAATGCAAGCGACTGACGGGCTAGGAAACATTCCTACTAGACAAAGAAAAGTTAAGGGAGTTCCTCTTGAATCAATACGGCTGTTTGACTTGGAAACATCCCGTCTAATCGATGGAAAATTATGCGAATGTCTTGTAAAACCGTGCTGCTGTCGGACGTGAAAATGTTCCGACTTGTACAGGGAGAGATATGAAAATGTCTCTCCAAACAATGCGGCTTACGCACTTGGAAATAGCCCGTCTAATCGGGGAAATTTACGCTAGTGCCTCTATAACAAATACAACTGTCGGTCTTGGAAATATTACGACTAGTCGTAATCAGTTATTAGTAGTTATTAGTGATTCTAGAAATAATGCGATGGTGGGACATAGAAATATTTCGAATTATCATGCGAAAGACATGCGAGTGACTCTAGAGCCAATACGACGGTCGGAGTTTTGAATTATCCTGATTAGTCGAGGGAAATTTATGCGGGTACCACTCAAACCAAAGCTGATGTCGGACTTGGAAATATTACTACTGGACGAGAGAAAGATATACGAGTGATTCTAGAACTAATGCGACGGTCGGACTTGGAAAAATTCCGAATAGTCGAGGGAATGTTTCGCAAGTAACTCTAGAACCAATGCGACTGTCGGAATTGGAGAAATCCCGCCTAGTCGAAGGAAAGTTATGCGTATGTCTTGTGAACCAAGGAGGATGTTTGACTTTGACATATTCTGATTGTTCGGGCGAAACTTATGCGAGTCATTTTAAAATAATGCGACAGTCGGATTTGGAAGTATTCCCATTATGCGAAAGAAAGTAATAGGAGTGTTTCTTGAACCAATGCAGGTATCGGAATTTGAAATATTCCGACTAGTCGAGTGAAAGGTATGCGAGTCATTCTGCAACCAAAGCGACGTTCGGTCTTGCAAATAGTTAATCTAGTCGGTCAACGCTATGCCAGTGCCTCTCGCACAAATGCGGCTGTTCGACTAGGAAATAATTTGAGTAGTCGACGGAAAATTTTGCGAGTGACTCTAGATTCAATGCGACGGTCGGACATAAAAATATCACGATTAGTGGAGGGAAAGTTATGCGAATGTATTGTGATCCAATGCGACTGTCGGGGTTGGAAATATTTCGGCCAGTCGAGGGATGGTTAAATGGTTGCCTCTCGAACGATTGCGGCTGTTGGACTTGGAAATAACGCGATAAGTCGAAGGAAATTTATGCAAGTGTCTTGTGAACCAATGCTGCTGTCAGACTACAAAATATTGCGACTTGTCGAGGGTAAGGTATACGAATGTCTCTAGAGCCAATGCAGCTATCAGATTCGGAAATATTATGACTAATTGTCGGAAAGTTGTGATGGTGCCTCTCAAACCGTAGCGGATATTGGAGTTTGATGTATTTCAACAAGACGAGAGAAAGTTATGTGTGTATATTGTGAACCAATGCGACTGTCGGATTTCGTAATATTCCGACTAGTCGGGGGAAAGTAATAATGGTTCCTCTCGAACCAATTCGGCTGTTGGCTTTGGAAATATTCCTACTTGTCGAGAGAAATTCATGCGATTGCTCCACGAACCAATGCGGATTCCAGACTTGGAAATAATCCGACTAGTTAAGATAAAATTATGTGAGTTAATCTCGAACCAAAGCGAATTTCTGATTTCGGAATTTCCCAACTAGACTAGAAGAGTTAGCGAGTTCCTTTTGAAAAATTGCGACTAGAGGAAAAAATTCCAACTAGTAAGGGAAAAGTTATTCTAATGCCTCTCGGACCAATGGGATTCTCGGACTTTGAAATTATCCGACCAGTCGAGGGAAATTTGGTCGAATACCTATGCTACTGTCGGGCTTGGCAATATTCCGACCAGACGAGAGAAAGTTGTGTCTGTCTTGTGCTCCAAAGCGACTAACGCAAATGTAAATATACCGAATAATCAAGATAAACCTAGGCGAATGACCCTCGATCCAAAGCGACATGCGGACTTCGAATTGTTTCGACTAGTCAAGCTATGCGAGTCACTTCTGAATCAAAGCGTCTATCGGAATTGGGACTATTCCGAGTAGTCGATGGAATGTTTTCCGAGTATCCTCATAACCAATACAGATGTCGGAGATGGATACTAGCCAACTAGACAAGGTAAGGTCATGCTAGTGCCACTCGTTACACAGCGACTTTCTGTCTAAATATCCCGACTAGACTAGAGAGAGATATGCTAGAGCCTTATGAATCAATGCGACTGTCGGGCTCGGAAATATTACGAGTTTTCGAGAGAAAGTTACGCGAGTGTCTCTTGATCTAATGCGGCTGTCGTACATGCAGATGTCCCGACTAGTGAAGGAAATTTTATTTTAGTGCGTCTAGCTATAATGCGATTATCGAGATAGGAAATATTCCAACTAGTCAGGGTAAAGTTATGCGAGTACCTCACGTATCAATGCAGATGACGAATGTGTAAATATAACGACAAGTAGAGGGAAATTTATGCTAGTGCCTTTCGATTTAATGCGGCTGTCAGTCAAGGAAATATCCCGACAATTGGAGGGAATGTTACTCGAGTGTGTCTCGAAATATTGCGGCAGTCGAATTGGGAAATCACCCTACAAGTCGACAGATATATATGCGAATTTCTTTTAATCAATTCGACTATCGGTCGAAAATGTATTCTGACTGGTCGAGGTGGAGACATGCGTGTGGCTCTCCAGCCAAAGCTACTTTATGACTTGGAAACATCCCGACTAAACGAAGAAAAGTTATGCGAGTAATTAGTGAACCAATGCTACTGTCGGACTTTCTAATATTTCGACTAGTCGAGAAAATGTTACGCGATTGCCTCTTGGGCCAATACGACTGTTAGATTTGATATATTCTTAGTAGTCGGGGAAGTTACGCAAGAGAACTGTGATCCAACGCGACTGTCGGACTGGGAAGTATTCCGACTGGATGAGGGAATATTATGCGTGTAAACTGTGTACCAAATAAACTGTTTGAATTGCAAATATCCCGATTTGTCCAGGGAGAGATGTACAAGAGCCTCTCGAACCAATGCTTCTTCCGAACTTGGAAATAATCCGACAAGTGGAGATAATATTATGAGAGTTAATACCATGACAACGCGGCTTTCTGACTTGGAAATATCCCGAGTAGACTAGAGAGTGTTTTGTAAGTGCATTTTGAGTCAATTCGTCTGTCGCGCTTGGAAATATTTCGACTAGTCGAGAGAAAGTTATGCGAGCGCATTTAGACACAGAGCGACTGTCGGGCCTGGAAATATAGCGTCTAGTCGAGGGAAAGTTATGAGTGTGATTCTCTTGCAGTAGTCGGACTGGGATATATTACTACTAATATAGGGAAAGTTATGCGAGTGATTTTAGAAATATTGCGACAATTGTACCTGGAAATATTCCGAATAATCGAGGGAATGTTATGCATGCGCTTCTCGAACCAAAACAAGTGACGTACTTGGATTCATTCTGCTTAGACGAAGAAACATTATTCGAATGAATGGTGATAAAAATCGGCTGTCGGGATTGGGAATATTATCAGTTGTCGAGGGAATAATATGTGAGTGACTCTCGTACTAATGCGGTTGTCGGACTTGGTATTATTACGAATAGTCGAGATATTTATGCGAGTGCTTCTCGAATAGAAGCGAATGTCGGTAAAGGGAATATTCTCATTGGTCGAGGCAATATTATACGAGTGCCTATCGATCATATGCAGATATCGGACATGGAAATATTCTGTATATTCGAAGGAAAGTTATGCGAGAACTTCTAGAAGCAATGCGACGGTCGGAGATGAGAATATCCCTACTTGTCGAGGGGAAGATATGCAAGTGACTTGTGAACCAACGATCCTCGTGGACTAGGAAATATTCCGAAAGGTCGACGGAGAGATATGCGGGTGTTTTGTGAACTATTGAGGTTGTCTGAATTTGAAATATCCCGACTAGTCGAGGGAGAGTTATACGAGTGATTTGTGAACCATTGAGGCTGTCGGTCTTGGAAATATACCGGCTAGTGGTGGAAACTTATCTCGAACAAATGCGACATTCGAATTTGGAAATCTCCCGATTTGTTGTAGGAAATTTATGCGAGTGACTATCGAACTAAAGCGTCTGTCTGACTTGGAAACATTCCGACCAAACCAGCAAATGTCATTAGAATGACATGTGATACAAAGCGACTGTGGGTATAGGCAATATTCCCAGGGATCGGGGGAATGTTATTGGGTTCCGCTCACCTCAATGCGGATGTCGATCGTGGAATCATTCCGACAAGTCGAGGGAAAGTTATGCGTGTATAATGTGAACCAATACGACAGTCGGGATGGAAATGCATCGACGAGTCCAAGGAAATTTAAGCGAGTGCGTCTCGAGCCTTTGTGGCTGTTGGACTTTCAAATAAATAGTAGAAAGAAACTCATGCGATTCTCATTTGAAATAATGCGCCTGTCAGACTTGGAAATGTTCCGATTAATCGGAAAAAAATTATTCGCGTTCCTTCAGGACCAATCCAGCTTTCGTACTTGGAAATAATCCGACTAGTCGCGGAAAGTTATGCGAGTAAATCTATAGCCAATGCGAGTGTCGGCCTTGGAATTATTCCGACGAGTTGAGAGTAAGTTATGCGAATTACTCTGAATCCAATGCGACGATCGGATTTGGAAATATACCGAATACACGTGGGAAAGTTATGCGAGTGTCGTTCCAACCAATGCGGCTTAAGGTCTTGGATATATTTCGACGAGTAGATAAAAACATAGGCGGGCAACATGTGCGCTAATGCGACTCTTAGGCTTGGAAATTTTATGGCATATCGTGGAACCAATGCGACGGTCGGACTTGGAAATATCCCGATTAGTCGAAAGAAAGTTATGTGAGTGATTCTCGAATCATTGTAGTTGCCGGGCTTGGAAATATTCCGACGAGTCAGGGGAAGTTATGAGAGTGACTTGTGACCAAAGCGACTGTCGGAATTGGAAACAATCCGTCTTTTAGAGGGAGAGTTATGCGAGTGCTTCTAGAATCAATGTGTATGTTTGACTTGGGACTATTCCGTCATGTCGAAGGAAAGTTATAGAGATATTCTAGAAGTTATAGAAAGTTATAAGAGATATTCTGGATACAATGCTACGGTTGGACTTCGAAATGTCCCGATTAGTTGAAGGAAATTTATGCGATTACCTCTCGAATCAATGCAGTCGTCGGACTTGGAAATATTACGACTAGGCGAAGGAAAGATATGAGAGTACATTCTAGAATTAATGCGTCGGACGGACTTGGAAATAGGTCCACATGTTTGGGAAATTTATGACAGTTCCTCTTGAAACAGTTCGGTTGTCGGACTAGGAAATATTCGATCTAGTCGAGGGAACTTTATGCAAAAGTCACTCGAACCAAAATAAATGTTGTACTTGGAATCACTCAGACTAGACGAGGAAACGTTACTCGAGTGACATGTGCAATATAGCGGCTGTCAAAATAGGGAATATTGACAGAGGTCGTGGCAAAGTTATCGAATGCCTCTTGCAACAATGCGAACGTCAGATTTGGGATCATTCCGACATTTCGAGTGAAACTTATGCATGAAACTTGTGAACCAAAGCGACTGTAGATCTAGGAAATATTGCGGCGTGTCAAAGGAAACTTATGCAACTACCACTCGAACGGAAGCGACTGGAGGACCTGGAGCCATTCCGACTCGTAGGCGAATGTTATGCGAGTGACTCTGGAACAAATGCGGTTAATGGAGTTGGCAATATTCCGACTAGTGGAGGGAAACTTATGCGAGTGATTATAGAGCTAATGCGACTGTTGAACTTGTAAATATTTCCTCTAGTCGGGTAAAGTTACGCGAGTGCCTTACTAATAAATCCGGCTGTCAGCCATGGAAAAAATCTGACTATTCGGGGAAAGTTTTGCGATATTCTCTCAAACAAATGCAGCAGTCGGACTTAGAAATATTCGGACTAGCCCAAGGAAATTTATGCAGGAGTATTGTGAACGAATGCGACTGTCGGACTTGGAAATATTCCGACTTGTCGAGGGAATGTTAGGCAAGTATCTTTTGAGCTAATGCGCCTTTCTGACTTGGAAACATCACAATTAGTTGAGAGAGAGTTATGGGAGTGACTTGAGAATCAATGGGACTGTCGGGCTAGGAAATATACCGATTAGTCGAGACAAAATTATGCGAATGACTCCCGACAATTTGCTACTGACGGATTTGAAATTATCTCGACTAGTCGATCGGAAGTTATGCGATTGCATCTGGAACCATTGCGAATGTCGGACTTGGAATATATCCTGCCTAGTCAAGGGAATGATGTGCGAGTAACTTGTGATCCAATGCGATTATCGGACTTAGAATTATCCAGACAAGTCGAGGGAAAGTTATACAAGTAAATCTGGAACGAACGGAACTGTTTTACATGGAAATTACAGACTAGACCAGGGAAACATATGCGAGTGCCACTTGAACCTATGCGACAGACGGACTTGGAAATATTATGACTAGTCGAGGGAAATTTATGCCAATGCTTTTAAAAACAAAGCGTATGTCGCCCCTGGAAATATTCCAATTAGTAGTTGAATAGTTAAGCGAGTGACTTTTAAATCATAGCAACTGTCGGACTTACTAATATTTAGTCGGTGCGTATAAAATGTCGGATTTTCTTTAAATGGGAACGTTTGTCTCCCTGTTTTTGTTATGCTTTTGTTTTTGACATAACCTTTTAGTTTATAGTCGTACTGTCCATTGCCAGAGTCACATTTTAGCAAAGAATATTTTCTCAAGTGTTCCCTTTTGTTATTTGCATTGAATTTACCACCGATACGAATTCAACTGTTATTCGTGTAATTTTCTTATATGAGCATATACTTGATAATAATGCTGCAAAAGCTGCACGCAATATAAACTAGGCGTTTGGGTAGAATCTGTGAACGATCGAAAAGTGCAGCGTCGGTTTGAAAATTTTCGGTCTGGTGATTTTTCCCTGCAAAGTGGACCGTGTGGAAGACCCGAAATGTCTGTGAAAAATGATGCTTCGAAAGCATTGGTGGAAACGAATCCAACTGTTACTTCAAAGGAACTTGCTGTCAGAATGGAAGTTGACCATACAACAATATTGCGTCATCTTTCTGAAATTGGCATGGTGAAAAAAATGGATAAGTCAATACCGCACGAACTAACCGAGCGAAATAAGCTGGATCCCTTGAATGTATCCTTATCATTGCTAACCCGATTTAATCGAGATCCATTATTCGATCGGATCATTACTTTTGATGAAAAATGGAATCTATACGACAATGGAAAAGGTGTGCTCGGTGGCTTGATGGGGATGATGCTTGTGCTCATACTCCACTGCCATCACTTCATCCACGGAAAATTTTAATCACAGTTTCGTGGAATGTGACTGGAGTAATACACTATTCATTCCTTCGAACTGGACTGACAATTACAGCCGAAAAGTATTGCCAGTACATTGAAGAAATGCATGAAGAATAGAAAAATAAACAGCTATCACTAGTTAATCGGCATGGCCCAATACTTCTCCACGCTAACGCTCGGCCGCATAGATCGTACAAAACAATTACGAAATTCAATGAATTAAAAATATGGAATTTTGCAACACTCAACTTATTCACCGGATCTTTCGCCAACCGACTTTCATTTATTTAAACATTTAGAACTTTTTTTACGGGCTAAACAGTACGAAAATGAAGACAGTCTGAAAAATGGCATATCAGGATTCTTTGATTCTAAAGATCAGAATTTCTTAAAGACAGGCATCTATGCATTAAAATCTCGTTGGGAAAAGAGTATTGAAGTATCCGGAGCATATTTTGATTAAATAAACAGCTTTTGGAAAAAGATATACAATTCAATATATTCACCTAGGGATCCGACATTTCATTCTCACCATCATAATATTTCGACGTGTAAAGAAAATGTTATGGGAATGCCTCTCGAACCAATGCGCCTTTCGCACTTGCTTATATTCTTATTAGTCAGGTGAAATACATCAGAATACCACTCGAGAAAAGAGTTATCTGTCTTGGTAAAACTCTGCTAGTCGAAGAAAAGTAATACGAGCGATTAGTGAACAAATGCGACTGTCAGTCTTGAAAATTTCCGACTAGTCGGGCGAAAGTTGTGAGATAATCACCCAAACATATGTCGAACATGGAAATATTTCGACTAGTAGGGTGAAAGTTATACGAGTGACCCTCGAATCAATGAGGCTGTTATACTAGGAAATATGCCGACTAGTTGCGGGAAACTTATGCCAATGTTACGCGAACGTAAACGGCTGCTGGACTTAAAAGTATCCCGCCTAATCAAAAGAGAGTTATGCTAGTGCCTCTCGAAATAATGCGAATGTCGGAAATGGAAATAGTCTGAGTACTCGAGGAACAGTAATTCGAGTGACTTGTGAGCCTATACGAATGAAGTGCTTGGAAATATTACGACTAGTAGGGGGAAAGATAAGCATGTGCCTGTCGAATCAATGTGACTGTCGTATTTGGTAATTATCCGACTTGTCGAGTGAAAATTATGCGAGTGACTCCAGACCCATTGCTACTCACGGACTTAGAAATATATTTACTATTCGAGCGAATGTCATGCGAGTGACACTCGACCCAATGCGACTTTTGTCCTTGGAAATATTTTATTTTGTCCTTGGAAATATTTATTATAGGGAAGGTTATGCGAGAATCTCTAGAAACATTGCGACTGTCGAAATAGGAAACATTCCGTCTACTTAAGGGAATTTTATGCGCATACCATTCGGACCAGTGTGTCTTTCGGATATGGATATATTCCAACTAGTCAAGGGAAATTTGTGCAATTGCTTCTCGAACCAATGCTACTGTCGTACTCGGAATTTTCCGACTAGTCGCAGGAGATTTGTGGGAGATCTCTCAAATCATTTCGACTAACGGACTTGGAGGGAAAGATATGCGAAAGCCTCTCGAAACAGTACTACTGTAGGACATCTAATTATTTCGACTAGTCGAGGGAAATTTATTCGAGTGCCTCCCAAAAATGCGTCTGTCGGACCTAAATATATTCCAACCAGCCGAGGGAACGTTATGTGTGTGCCTCTCGTACCAATGCGACTGTAGGACCTAGATATATGCCGACTAAACGAGGGAAAATTATGTGAAAGGCTTGTGAACCAATGAGAGAGTCGTACTTTGAAATATTCCGACTAGAGGAGGGATAGTTATGCGATTGACTTGTGAAACAATGTGACTGTCGGTCCTGAAAATATTCCGACTTTTCGAGGGAAAGTTATGAGAGTGTATCTTGTAGCAGTGGGATTGACGGACTTGGAAATATCCCGAGTTGACGAGGGAAAGAGATGCGAATGCATCGCAAACCAATGCGGTTGTTGGACCTAAAACTAATCTGACTAGTTGTTGAAAAGTTAAGAAAGTGCACCTAAAACCAATGTGATTTTCGTACTTATCAATATTTCGATTAGTCGAAGAAATGTTATGTAAGTGACATATGAACCAATGGGACGGTCGAACTTAGAAACGTTCTGACTAGTCGAGAGAATGTTAGGCAAGTGTCTCTCGTACAAATGTCGCTGCCAAACGTGGAAATATTCCGACTAATCGAGGTAAAGTTATGCGAGTACCTCCTGATACACAGCGACTGTTGGACTTAAAAATATTCAGATAGGTTGAGGAAATCTTATGCAATTGCAACTCTAATCAAATGTACAGACGGACTTGGAAATATTACAACTAGTGCGAGAAAAGTTATGCGAGTGTTTTCCGAACTATTGCAGTTGTCGGACTTGAAAGTATTCCGAATAGTAGAGGGAAAATTATGCGAATGACTCCCGGAACTATGCGACTGACGGATTTGGAAATACTTAGACTTGACGAGGGAAAGTTAAGCCAGTGCATCTCGAACCAATGCGGCTGTCGGACTTGGAAATATTTCTTATAGTCGAGGGAAAGGTTTGCGAGAAACATGTGAACCAATGCTACTCTCAGACTTGGAAATATTCCGACTAGACGAGAAAAGGTCATGCGAGTGCCTCTCGAACCAATGTGGCTGTCAGACTTGGAGATATTCAGACTTGTCGAGGGAAAGTTATGCGAGTGCTTATCGAACCAATTTGGCTGTCGGACTTGGAAAAATTCCTCTATTCCCAATGTTTCAATCTTTGGCATTCCTTCCACCTTTAAGATTAAATAAACCTGGACTCAAATAACAGTTATCCACATAAAGGATATAGCTCTTTCCAAGATAAAACATCATAAGTGAACTATTGTTCTCGTTTTTCCAATAGTCTTATATTCGCTATCTATTACGATACATTATTCTGCATAAACAATCATAACTTGTATACATTTTGTCTGATATTTATTGAGAATAAAGAATTTCATGTCAAATCTGCTTCTTTTTAGAGGAATGTATTGTTTGAAGGACACCAGCCGCCTTTTATACAATAGTAAACTTTCGTCAATACACAGCCATTGGTAAAGTTGAAATGATTGACTTTTCGTTTCGATCAGAATGTCATTGATATGTTAGGAAAAATATACAGGTTTATCGTAATATATCGTAACATAACGAAAAACCTGTATGTTTTCTTAACATATCAATGACGTTCCATACTCTGCATAAACGATCATTAGTACGTTCGATATCATGGGTGAAACGTAGCATTCCTAACAATTTAAAATAACGATCTCTAGTCATTATATCTGCATGAATATGACTATGCAGTCATATGACAGAATTTGTCTTTATTTCAGTACTGCATTTATGACAATTCTTTGTTGCGGCTGGATTGCGTCATTGGATCAGGTAGTTGCCCCATCGCCACCAGCTGTCAATGTCATTTCATTCTGTACCGAAAACGATTTTGCCAGAGCACTTGGCTAGGGAGATTGTTACACCGACGGTAAAATATTATCAAGTATTGGTGAAAACAAGACAATATTGTTGGACAGATTAGTTGTAGAAAAAAGTTCTGACATTCAAAAGAGAAGGTCAATAATTTTTTCTTATTTGGCATAGACACTCACATAGCCCTTGAGTTTTATAGGTAAATTGAAGCCAAAGATGAATTCAATTGTTTCGAGTTTTATCCCACTATCTGAATAAAGAATCAAGCACATGAAAAAAGAATAATAAATATTTCTTACTTTAAGTTTCGAGAGAAAATGAAATTTTTTTCCTTCGTAGTAAATGTAGCGTGAAGAACGTAAGAATCAATGGAAAAATGAGAGAAAGAGAAAATAAAATAATAAAAATGTTAATATTCCTTACTATCAATAAATAATTACTTCTGTCGCATATCAACGTCGTGCACCATAATAAACTAGGCATTTCAAAATCTTGTTTAACGTATCGCAATAATTTCTCCGTTATTCTCTATAATTTATATATTTAATCAAATATATATGTACATTTATTTAAAAAAATAAATGTGATAATATCGAATAGCAATTTCCGTATCGCTCTATGTTTATTCCTTTTATATTTTTTTCCTCAATATTTTATTTTTTTTCTCCTTTTTATAATGACAAAAAGACCTTGAAAAATGGCAACAAATCATTGATGTTTGATCCATTGAACCAAGATGCTATGACGGATTTGGTACTTTTATGGAATATCCTAGCGAAAAATTAGAATGTGGACGTTTCCTAGATTATGAGTATATCCGATTACATATATGCATTTGTGTATACCATTTGGTAATGATACATTGGAGATATACAACTGACAAATATATAGGATGTCTGAAAAGTATGAGACCGAATTTATATTGCTTATTACTGAGGTCTAAAAGATGAAGAAGGTTTATGTAAACTTATATCCAAAAATGCTTTATTAAAGGATGCATGCTTTTCGCATATACTGATATTTTGAATAAATTTTCGTACAAGCTTTAACAAATAATAAATGAAAATTATACGTGTGAATGCAGAATAATGAATCGCCGGTTAGAAACATCAAAATTGAAGAAAAAAAGAAACAAAAGACAAAAAATATGTTTTCTCCTTCACTTTAGATTCTAGAGTACTTTTAAACACATTTGAGATCTTTCTCTTTGTTTATAAGATTGATTGTACGCGATGTGCGTATAATAGAATTGAAATTATTATTAATATTATTGTTATGATTATTATTATCAGAGAATGAATACGTATACGTATTACGATAGAGAGATAGAGAAAGAGAGAAAGAGAAAAAGTGAGAGAGAGAGAGTAAGCGAGAAAGAGAGAGAGAGAGAGAAAGAGAGATTAGACGTGCTTATTCTAATAGCGTTTCGCGGTTTCGACGTTTGAATAATAACATGTATCACTGTAAATGACGAACTTAGAAGGTTATAGGCGATTATTATCAAAAATGAATGCAAACAATTTCTACATGCTCTTAATGTGTATGTGTGTATGTTAGAAGATTATAGAGCTAGCTAGTTGTGTGTCTGTATATAAATGTGAGATATCCCGGCCACAAATAGACAGAAGAACGGAAAGTTCCAGAATCTTCCGGGTCGTATGTTGTGTATATGTGAGACAAATTCGTCATGATCATGGTCTTTGCGAGGTGCGTATGTTTATGGAAAGAAAAGTAGAGCTGAAATATTGGGAAAGAAAAAGAATAAAGTTGAAGTAAAGAAAGTGGTGGATAACGTCTTTTCAAGCTACAATAGACAAATGCATTACACAAATTGCTATAAATATATAATCAGAATGACAATAAACTAAAATATTCCTATAATAAGAAGCGTTACACATATTGATGTCCTTTATAATACGGTTCGTATTGAAATCTAAGATAAAATGGGTTGTCTCCAGTTTTATATCCATGTCTGATATAATTTTTTTCTTTACCTTCATTAGAAGAACCTTCATTATCTGCGGCATATATATCCGCTCCGTATTGTCGTCTCTATATCTTCTAGAATAATTATATAATAAAAATGAAACTATCTTTCAATTCTATTATTTACATATAAAATAGCATTTCTAAAAAATAATTTTGAATATTTATAAAATATAACAATTAGAGGTTATATATTTTTCTAATTGATTTTCAACATATATCTAATATTAATAATAATACAACAGTATTCAAAATCGCAAAGACTTTAATTCGATTTATTTAAATATCTAATTAACCTCATACATGCATGAGTACTAAATTAAAAAAAAGTTTCTCACATCTCTTTTTAAAGTTAACAGGTCGAAGAACTGACAATACTACTAGAAGTATACTTCCTAACATGGATAATGCTCTATCTCTACCATTTTTTGCTATTTTCTATTTAAAAGTTGTTTTCCTTGTAATTATTATTATTTGGAATGTACTGATCATTCAATAATATATACCATCAGAACCAAGTTTCACACGGATAGATATATATATACACATTCCTTATGGTGGACATACCCGCTGCAAATTATATTGATTAGTATATATTTAGTATAAGTTTGTATATATATATATATATACATAGATACAGGTGTACATATATTACAGTATATTTCTATGTATAATCTGAAAAGAATGGATAATGGTTAACAGGTGCAATATACTACCGCTAAAGTTAAACAATAACATTAGAAAATATATTGAAAAGGGTCTAAAGGCATAATTTGTTTTATCCAATGAAATAACATAGTTTACGTTAAAGATTCTCAGTACATTTCTAAAGAATAGTGCATTCTTAGAGCATTACAATTCATTTATTTCACAATTAAAATTTGAACCATGTGCTAGAAGTGCTAGAATAATTGGTGAAGAAGCAACTAGAAGGGTATTTGCAAATTAATGATATGAAGAAAAATCAATCTAGCTTTAAAAAGGAGTACTCGAGTGAAAGTGCAAATTAAATTGCCGTTGACAAGTGGAAATTAGCAATTAGCAATGGCAAAATGGTGAAAGTAATTTTCATGGATCTTAAGCGAACCTTTGAAACAGTATAGAGATTAAGACTAATTTCAAAACTGTATCGATATGGAAATAGACAGAATGTTTTAAAATGGTTAAAATCATATTTAAATAATGGAACGCAACAATTATTTTTCAACGTATAGATGGTCACATTCAATTAACGCTGAGCATGGAGATTCACAAAGATCCTGTATTGGTACTATCATTACTTATTATAGGCATAAATGATGTAATCAGAATATACTCCGTAGGGTGTAAAATAAAAATGATTGAATTAATTCATGCTACTGAAGAAGCAAGCATAAAGTTGGATATGAAAATGAAAAAGATGTTTAATATACCAGAGGAATGAAAACATATGAATAGATTGAAAATAAATGCAGAAATGACGAAATCGTCATCAACATCATCATCATAGTCATCATCATAATCATCATCATCATCATTATCAACACCACCACCACCACCACCGCCACCACCTCCACCACCATCATCATCATTATCAACACCACCACCACCACCACCGCCACCACCTCCACCACCACCACCGCCACCACCTCCACCACCATCACTACCACCACCAACATCATTATCATCATTATCATCATCATCATCATCATCTATATCATTACTATAATTATTATTATTATTATTATTATTATTATTATTATCATTATTATTATTAACCACGGAGGGGGCAAAGATGCTGCTCAACCAGGTAATTCGCAAGGTCATCTCATGGATGGAAGACCACGGGCTATCTCAAGCATCTCAGAAGACAGAGATCGTGCTATTTACGAAGAAGCGCAACAACACCTTGCAAAGTTTCATTTTAGGAGATGCAGCGATCAAGACTAAGTCGGCTGTCAAATATATAGGTATAATGCTCGACAAAAACCTTAATTATGGAGAGCATATATTCAGGGCAGCCGACAAGGCGGCAAAGGTTGTAGCCTCGCTTGGCACACTCATGGCAAACGTCAACAGGTCCCGACTGTTAATGAGGCGCCTACAAATGCGCGCCACCAAAGCAGTGATGCTGTACGGCGCGGAAGTTTGGGCCTGCTACACGTGAAATACCGCAAGCACATAGACACGGTACAGAGGAGGGGCGCTCTCCGAATCATGTGTTCTTACCGCACGATCTCTGTTCCCACGGTGCTAGTGTTCGCGGAGGTGGTACCGATCAATATACTAGCACAGGAGAGAAAATTCCTCCACAACTAAAGGCTCTTTCTGGGAATGGAGGAGACATCAAGCTCGCCGGGTCTACCAGCATCGAGACCTGGCAAAGCAGTTGGGAACAGGAGCATCGGGGCAGATGGACTGTCAGACTCACCAGCCAGCTAGTTAGCTGGCTAAATCGGGAGGCGGAGGAGGTCGACTTCTACCTCACACAATTTTTGATAAGACATTTTGGAGTTTATTCTTACATCACAAAAATGAGGAAGGTTGCAGACGGCAACTGTCCCTATGGCGATTTTACCGTCGACAACACCCACCACACATACTTCAAATGTGCCCGGTGGAGCGTCGAACGACTCGCCTTGGAGAAAGACTTTGGAAAATACTCGCCAAACAATGTTGTCGAGAAAATGCTCCGAGGTCAGGAAGAGTGGAACAAGGT